>NW_028252797.1:0-170833 GCF_964263255.1 Lissotriton vulgaris | reverse complement strand
GGTCAAAATTGAAGCTTTTGTGTAAGCAAAACTCTGTAAAAATGGCAATTTTGGTCTCTCTGAGGGGTTAAAAAGTGGTTATTCAACATGAGGCACGATCCATTTGACATTTTGAATCATTTTTGGTATAGTCCGAAAATTCATTTTCTGATGAAAAACGATGACTCCGGACCTGTCGAACGTCCCCAAAATGGTCCATATCGATGAAATTTCAACATTTAATCTTTTGACTCCAAACAACTGTTGGATGTGAATTATGACTTTTTCAACTAAAATAAGTGTGTTTAAAGTCATTTATGTGCCTGAAATCGGTCAAAATTGAAGCTTTTGTGTAAGCAAAACTCTGTAAAAATGGCAATTTTGGTCTCTCTGAGGGGTTAAAAAGTGGTTATTCAACATGAGGCACGATCCATTTGACATTTTGAATCATTTTTGGTATAGTCCAAAAAATTCATTTTCTGATGAAAAACGATGATTCCGGACCTGTCGAACGTCCCCAAAATGGTCCATATCGATGAAATTTGAACATTTAATCTTTTGACTCCAAATGACTGTTGGATGTGAATTAAGTCTTTTTCAACTAAAATAAGTGTGTTTAAAGTCATTTATGTGCCTGAAATTGGTCAAAATTGAAGCTTTTGTGTACGCAAAACTCTGTAAAAATGGCAATTTTGGTCACTCTGAGGGGTTAAAAAGTGGTTATTCAACATGAGGCACGATCTATTAGACATTTTGAATCATTTTTGGTATAGTCCGAAAAATTCATTTTCTGATGAAAAACGATGACTCCGGACCTGTCGAACGTCCCCAAAATGGTCCATATCGATGAAATTTTAACATTTAATCTTTTGACCCCAAACGACTGTTGGATGTGAATTATGACTTTTTCAACTAAAATAAGTGTGTTTAAAGTCATTTATGTGCTTGAAATTGGTCAAAATTGAAGCTTTTGTGTAAGCAAAACTCTGTAAAAATGGCAATTTTGGTCACTCTGAGGGGTTAAAAAGTGGTTATTCAACATGAGGCACGATCCATTTGACATTTTGAATCATTTTTGGTATAGTCCGAAAAATTCATTTTCTGATGAAAAACGATGACTCCGGACCTGTCGAACGTCCCCAAAATGGTCCATATCGATGAAATTTTAACATTTAATCCTTTGACTCCAAACGACTGTTAGATGTGAATTAAGTCTTTTTCAACTAAAATAAGTGTGTTTAAAGTCATTTATGTGCCTGAAATTGGTCAAAATTGAAGCTTTTGTGTAAGCAAAACTCTGTAAAAATGGCAATTTTGGTCACTCTGAGGGGTTAAAAAGTGGTTATTCAACATGAGGCACGATCCATTTGACATTTTGAATCATTTTTGGTATAGTCCGAAAAATTCATTTTCTGATGAAAAACAATGACTCCGGACCTGTCGAACGTCCCCAAAATGGTCCATATCGATGAAATTTTAACATTTAATCCTTTGACTCCAAACGACTGTTGGATGTGAATTAAGTCTTTTTCAACTAAAATAAGTGTGTTTAAAGTCATTTATGTGCCTGAAATTGGTCAAAATTGAAACTTTTGTGTAAGCAAAACTCTGTAAAAATGGCAATTTTGGTCACTCTGAGGGGTTAAAAAGTGGTTATTCAACATGAGGCACGATCCATTTGACATTTTGAATCATTTTTGGTATAGTCCGAAAAATTCATTTTCTGATGAAAAACGATGACTCCGGACCTGTCGAACGTCCCCAAAATGGTCCATATTGATGACATTTTAACATTTAATCCTTTGACTCCAAACGACTGTTAGATGTGAATTAAGTCTTTTTCAACTAAAATAAGTGTGTTTAAAGTCATTTATGTGCCTGAAATTGGTCAAAATTGAAGCTTTTGTGTAAGCAAAACTCTGTAAAAATGGCAATTTTGGTCACTCTGAGGGGTTAAAAAGTGGTTATTCAACATGAGGCACGATCCATTTGACATTTTGAATCATTTTTGGTATAGTCCGAAAAATTCATTTTCTGATGAAAAACGATGACTCCGGACCTGTCGAACGTCCCCAAAATGGTCCATATCGATGAAATTTTAACATTTAATCCTTTGACTCCAAACGATTGTTGGATGTGAATTAAGTCTTTTTCAACTAAAATAAGTGTGTTTAAAGTCATTTATGTGCCTGAAATTGGTCAAAATTGAAACTTTTGTGTAAGCAAAACTCTGTAAAAATGGCAATTTTGGTCACTCTGAGGGGTTAAAAAGTGGTTATTCAACATGAGGCATATCGATGAAATTTTAACATTTAATCTTTTGACTCCAAACAACTGTTGGATGTGAATTAAGTTTTTTTCAACTAAAATAAGTGTGTTTAAAGTCATTTATGTGCCTGAAATCGGTCAAAATTGAAGCTTTTGTGTAAGCAAAACTCTGTAAAAATGGCAATTTTGGTCTCTCTGAGGGGTTAAAAAGTGGTTATTCAACATGAGGCACGATCCATTTGACATTTTGAATCATTTTTGGTATAGTCCGAAAAATTCATTTTCTGATGAAAAACGATGACTCCGGACCTGTCGAACGTCCCCAAAATGGTCCATATTGATGAAATTTTAACATTTAATCTTTTGACTCCAAACAACTGTTGGATGTGAATTATGACTTTTTCAACTAAAATAAGTGTGTTTAAAGTCATTTATGTGCCTGAAATCGGTCAAAATTGAAGCTTTTGTGTAAGCAAAACTCTGTAAAAATGGCAATTTTGGTCTCTCTGAGGGGTTAAAAAGTGGTTATTCAACATGAGGCACGATCCATTTGACATTTTGAATCATTTTTGGTATAGTCCGAAAAATTCATTTTCTGATGAAAAACGATGACTCCGGACCTGTCGAACGTCCCCAAAATGGTCCATATCGATAAAATTTTAACATTTAATCTTTTGACTCCAAACGACTGTTGGATGTGAATTATGACTTTTTCAACTAAAATAAGTGTGTTTAAAGTCATTTATGTGCCTGAAATTGGTCAAAATTGAAGCTTTTGTGTAAGCAAAACTCTGTAAAAATGGCAATTTTGGTCACTCTGAGGGGTTAAAAAGTGGTTATTCAACCTGAGGCACCATCACTTTGACATTTTGAATCATTTTTGGTACAGTCCGAAAAATTCATTTTCTGATGAAAAACGATGACTCCGGACCTGTCGAACGTACCCAAAATGGTCCATATCGATGAAATTTTAACATTTAATCTTTTGACTCCAAACAACTGTTGGATGTGAATTAAGTTTTTTTCAACTAAAATAAGTGTGTTTAAAGTCATTTATGTGCCTGAAATCGGTCAAAATTGAAGCTTTTGTGTAAGCAAAACTCTGTAAAAATGGCAATTTTGGTCTCTCTGAGGGGTTAAAAAGTGGTTATTCAACATGAGGCACGATCCATTTGACATTTTGAATCATTTTTGGTATAGTCCGAAAAATTCATTTTCTGATGAAAAACGATGACTCCGGACCTGTCGAACGTCCCCAAAATGGTCCATATTGATGAAATTTTAACATTTAATCTTTTGACTCCAAACAACTGTTGGATGTGAATTATGACTTTTTCAACTAAAATAAGTGTGTTTAAAGTCATTTATGTGCCTGAAATCGGTCAAAATTTAAGCTTTTGTGTAAGCAAAACTCTGTAAAAATGGCAATTTTGGTCTCTCTGAGGGGTTAAAAAGTGGTTATTCAACATGAGGCACGATCCATTTGACATTTTGAATCATTTTTGGTATAGTCCGAAAAATTCATTTTCTGATGAAAAACGATGACTCCGGACCTGTCGAACGTCCCCAAAATGGTCCATATCGATGAAATTTTAACATTTAATCTTTTGACTCCAAACAACTGTTGGATGTGAATTAAGTTTTTTTCAACTAAAATAAGTGTGTTTAAAGTCATTTATGTGCCTGAAATCGGTCAAAATTGAAGCTTTTGTGTAAGCAAAACTCTGTAAAAATGGCAATTTTGGTCACTCTGAGGGGTTAAAAAGTGGTTATTCAACATGAGGCACCATCACTTTGACATTTTGAATCATTTTTGGTACAGTCCGAAAAATTCATTTTCGGATGAAAAACGATGACTCCGGACCTGTCGAACTTCCCCAAAATGGTCCATATCGATGAAATTTTAACATTTAATCTTTTGACTCCAAACAACTGTTGGATGTGAATTAAGTTTTTTTCAACTAAAATAAGTGTGTTTAAAGTCATTTATGTGCCTGAAATCGGTCAAAATTGAAGCTTTTGTGTAAGCAAAACTCTGTAAAAATGGCAATTTTGGTCTCTCTGAGGGGTTAAAAAGTGGTTATTCAACATGAGGCACGATCCATTTGACATTTTGAATCATTTTTGGTATAGTCCGAAAAATTCATTTTCTGATGAAAAACGATGACTCCGGACCTGTCGAACGTCCCCAAAATGGTCCATATCGATGAAATTTTAACATTTAATCTTTTGACTCCAAACAACTGTTGGATGTGAATTATGACTTTTTCAACTAAAATAAGTGTGTTTAAAGTCATTTATGTGCCTGAAATCGGTCAAAATTGAAGCTTTTGTGTAAGCAAAACTCTGTAAAAATGGCAATTTTGGTCTCTCTGAGGGGTTAAAAAGTGGTTATTCAACATGAGGCACGATCCATTTGACATTTTGAATCATTTTTGGTATAGTCCAAAAAATTCATTTTCTGATGAAAAACGATGATTCCGGACCTGTCGAACGTCCCCAAAATGGTCCATATTGATGAAATTTGAACATTTAATCTTTTGACTCCAAACGACTGTTGGATGTGAATTAAGTCTTTTTCAACTAAAATAAGTGTGTTTAAAGTCATTTATGTGCCTGAAATTGGTCAAAATTGAAGCTTTTGTGTACGCAAAACTCTGTAAAAATGGCAATTTTGGTCACTCTGAGGGGTTAAAAAGTGGTTATTCAACATGAGGCACGATCTATTAGACATTTTGAATCATTTTTGGTATAGTCCGAAAAATTCATTTTCTGATGAAAAACGATGACTCCGGACCTGTCGAACGTCCCCAAAATGGTCCATATCGATGAAATTTTAACATTTAATCTTTTGACCCCAAACGACTGTTGGATGTGAATTATGACTTTTTCAACTAAAATAAGTGTGTTTAAAGTCATTTATGTGCCTGAAATTGGTCAAAATTGAAGCTTTTGTGTAAGCAAAACTCTGTAAAAATGGCAATTTTGGTCACTCTGAGGGGTTAAAAAGTCGTTATTCAACATGAGGCACGATCCATTTGACATTTTGAATCATTTTTGGTATAGTCCGAAAAATTCATTTTCTGATGAAAAACGATGACTCCGGACCTGTCAAACGTCCCCAAAATGGTCCATATCGATGAAATTTTAACATTTAATCCTTTGACTCCAAACGACTGTTGGATGTGAATTAAGTCTTTTTCAACTAAAATAAGTGTGTTTAAAGTCATTTATGTGCCTGAAATTGGTCAAAATTGAAGCTTTTGTGTAAGCAAAACTCTGTAAAAATGGCAATTTTGGTCTCTCTGAGGGGTTAAAAAGTGGTTATTCAACATGAGGCACGATCCATTTGACATTTTGAATCATTTTTGGTATAGTTCGAAAAATTCATTTTCTGATGAAAAACGATGACTCCGGACCTGTCGAACGTCCCCAAAATGGTCCATATCGATGAAATTTTAACATTTAATCTTTTGACTCCAAACGACTGTTGGATGTGAATTATGACTTTTTCAACTAAAATAAGTGTGTTTAAAGTCATTTATGTGCCTGAAATTGGTCAAAATTGAAGCTTTTGTGTAAGCAAAACTCTGTAAAAATGGCAATTTTGGTCACTCTGAGGGGTTAAAAAGTGGTTATTCAACCTGAGGCACCATCACTTTGACATTTTGAATCATTTTTGGTACAGTCCGAAAAATTCATTTTCTGATGAAAAATGATGACTCCGGACATGTCGAATGTCCCCAAAATGGTCCATATCGATGAATTTTTAACATTTAATCTTTTGACTCCAAACAACTGTTGGATGTGAATTAAGTATTTTTCAACTAAAATAAGTGTGTTTAAAGTCATTTATGTGCCTGAAATTGGTCAAAATTGAAGCTTTTGTATAAGCAAAACTCTGTAAAAATGGCAATTTTGGTCACTCTGATGGGTTAAAAAGTGGTTATTCAACATGAGGCACGATCTATTTGACATTTTGAATCATTTTTGGTATAGTCCGAAAAATTCATTTTCTGATGAAAAACGATGACTCCGGACCTGTCGAACGTCCCCAAAATGGTCCATATCGATGAAATTTTAACATTTAATCTTTTGACTCCAAACAACTGTTGGATGTGAATTAAGTCTTTTTCAACTAAAATAAGTGTGTTTAAAGTAATTTATGTGCCTGAAATTGGTCAAAATTGAAGCTTTTGTGTAAGCAAAACTCTGTAAAAATGGTAATTTTGGTCACTCTGAGGGGTTAAAAAGTGGTTATTCAACATGAGGCACCATCACTTTGACATTTTGAATCATTTTTGGTACAGTCCGAAAAATTCATTTTCGGATGAAAAACGATGACTCCGGACCTGTCGAACTTCCCCAAAATGGTCCATATCGATGAAATTTTAACATTTAATCTTTTGACTCCAAACAACTGTTGGATGTGAATTAAGTTTTTTTCAACTAAAATAAGTGTGTTTAAATTCATTTATGTGCCTGAAATCGGTCAAAATTGAAGCTTTTGTGTAAGCAAAACTCTGTAAAAATGGCAATTTTGGTCTCTCTGAGGGGTTAAAAAGTGGTTATTCAACATGAGGCACGATCCATTTGACATTTTGAATCATTTTTGGTATAGTCCGAAAAATTCATTTTCTGATGAAAAACGATGACTCCGGACCTGTCGAACGTCCCCAAAATGGTCCATATCGATGAAATTTCAACATTTAATCTTTTGACTCCAAACAACTGTTGGATGTGAATTATGACTTTTTCAACTAAAATAAGTGTGTTTAAAGTCATTTATGTGCCTGAAATCGGTCAAAATTGAAGCTTTTGTGTAAGCAAAACTCTGTAAAAATGGCAATTTTGGTCTCTCTGAGGGGTTAAAAAGTGGTTATTCAACATGAGGCACGATCCATTTGACATTTTGAATCATTTTTGGTATAGTCCAAAAAATTCATTTTCTGATGAAAAACGATGATTCCGGACCTGTCGAACGTCCCCAAAATGGTCCATATCGATGAAATTTGAACATTTAATCTTTTGACTCCAAATGACTGTTGGATGTGAATTAAGTCTTTTTCAACTAAAATAAGTGTGTTTAAAGTCATTTATGTGCCTGAAATTGGTCAAAATTGAAGCTTTTGTGTACGCAAAACTCTGTAAAAATGGCAATTTTGGTCACTCTGAGGGGTTAAAAAGTGGTTATTCAACATGAGGCACGATCTATTAGACATTTTGAATCATTTTTGGTATAGTCCGAAAAATTCATTTTCTGATGAAAAACGATGACTCCGGACCTGTCGAACGTCCCCAAAATGGTCCATATCGATGAAATTTTAACATTTAATCTTTTGACCCCAAACGACTGTTGGATGTGAATTATGACTTTTTCAACTAAAATAAGTGTGTTTAAAGTCATTTATGTGCTTGAAATTGGTCAAAATTGAAGCTTTTGTGTAAGCAAAACTCTGTAAAAATGGCAATTTTGGTCACTCTGAGGGGTTAAAAAGTGGTTATTCAACATGAGGCACGATCCATTTGACATTTTGAATCATTTTTGGTATAGTCCGAAAAATTCATTTTCTGATGAAAAACGATGACTCCGGACCTGTCGAACGTCCCCAAAATGGTCCATATCGATGAAATTTTAACATTTAATCCTTTGACTCCAAACGACTGTTAGATGTGAATTAAGTCTTTTTCAACTAAAATAAGTGTGTTTAAAGTCATTTATGTGCCTGAAATTGGTCAAAATTGAAGCTTTTGTGTAAGCAAAACTCTGTAAAAATGGCAATTTTGGTCACTCTGAGGGGTTAAAAAGTGGTTATTCAACATGAGGCACGATCCATTTGACATTTTGAATCATTTTTGGTATAGTCCGAAAAATTCATTTTCTGATGAAAAACAATGACTCCGGACCTGTCGAACGTCCCCAAAATGGTCCATATCGATGAAATTTTAACATTTAATCCTTTGACTCCAAACGACTGTTGGATGTGAATTAAGTCTTTTTCAACTAAAATAAGTGTGTTTAAAGTCATTTATGTGCCTGAAATTGGTCAAAATTGAAACTTTTGTGTAAGCAAAACTCTGTAAAAATGGCAATTTTGGTCACTCTGAGGGGTTAAAAAGTGGTTATTCAACATGAGGCACGATCCATTTGACATTTTGAATCATTTTTGGTATAGTCCGAAAAATTCATTTTCTGATGAAAAACGATGACTCCGGACCTGTCGAACGTCCCCAAAATGGTCCATATTGATGACATTTTAACATTTAATCCTTTGACTCCAAACGACTGTTAGATGTGAATTAAGTCTTTTTCAACTAAAATAAGTGTGTTTAAAGTCATTTATGTGCCTGAAATTGGTCAAAATTGAAGCTTTTGTGTAAGCAAAACTCTGTAAAAATGGCAATTTTGGTCACTCTGAGGGGTTAAAAAGTGGTTATTCAACATGAGGCACGATCCATTTGACATTTTGAATCATTTTTGGTATAGTCCGAAAAATTCATTTTCTGATGAAAAACGATGACTCCGGACCTGTCGAACGTCCCCAAAATGGTCCATATCGATGAAATTTTAACATTTAATCCTTTGACTCCAAACGATTGTTGGATGTGAATTAAGTCTTTTTCAACTAAAATAAGTGTGTTTAAAGTCATTTATGTGCCTGAAATTGGTCAAAATTGAAACTTTTGTGTAAGCAAAACTCTGTAAAAATGGCAATTTTGGTCACTCTGAGGGGTTAAAAAGTGGTTATTCAACATGAGGCATATCGATGAAATTTTAACATTTAATCTTTTGACTCCAAACAACTGTTGGATGTGAATTAAGTTTTTTTCAACTAAAATAAGTGTGTTTAAAGTCATTTATGTGCCTGAAATCGGTCAAAATTGAAGCTTTTGTGTAAGCAAAACTCTGTAAAAATGGCAATTTTGGTCTCTCTGAGGGGTTAAAAAGTGGTTATTCAACATGAGGCACGATCCATTTGACATTTTGAATCATTTTTGGTATAGTCCGAAAAATTCATTTTCTGATGAAAAACGATGACTCCGGACCTGTCGAACGTCCCCAAAATGGTCCATATTGATGAAATTTTAACATTTAATCTTTTGACTCCAAACAACTGTTGGATGTGAATTATGACTTTTTCAACTAAAATAAGTGTGTTTAAAGTCATTTATGTGCCTGAAATCGGTCAAAATTGAAGCTTTTGTGTAAGCAAAACTCTGTAAAAATGGCAATTTTGGTCTCTCTGAGGGGTTAAAAAGTGGTTATTCAACATGAGGCACGATCCATTTGACATTTTGAATCATTTTTGGTATAGTCCGAAAAATTCATTTTCTGATGAAAAACGATGACTCCGGACCTGTCGAACGTCCCCAAAATGGTCCATATCGATAAAATTTTAACATTTAATCTTTTGACTCCAAACGACTGTTGGATGTGAATTATGACTTTTTCAACTAAAATAAGTGTGTTTAAAGTCATTTATGTGCCTGAAATTGGTCAAAATTGAAGCTTTTGTGTAAGCAAAACTCTGTAAAAATGGCAATTTTGGTCACTCTGAGGGGTTAAAAAGTGGTTATTCAACCTGAGGCACCATCACTTTGACATTTTGAATCATTTTTGGTACAGTCCGAAAAATTCATTTTCTGATGAAAAACGATGACTCCGGACCTGTCGAACGTACCCAAAATGGTCCATATCGATGAAATTTTAACATTTAATCTTTTGACTCCAAACAACTGTTGGATGTGAATTAAGTTTTTTTCAACTAAAATAAGTGTGTTTAAAGTCATTTATGTGCCTGAAATCGGTCAAAATTGAAGCTTTTGTGTAAGCAAAACTCTGTAAAAATGGCAATTTTGGTCTCTCTGAGGGGTTAAAAAGTGGTTATTCAACATGAGGCACGATCCATTTGACATTTTGAATCATTTTTGGTATAGTCCGAAAAATTCATTTTCTGATGAAAAACGATGACTCCGGACCTGTCGAACGTCCCCAAAATGGTCCATATTGATGAAATTTTAACATTTAATCTTTTGACTCCAAACAACTGTTGGATGTGAATTATGACTTTTTCAACTAAAATAAGTGTGTTTAAAGTCATTTATGTGCCTGAAATCGGTCAAAATTTAAGCTTTTGTGTAAGCAAAACTCTGTAAAAATGGCAATTTTGGTCTCTCTGAGGGGTTAAAAAGTGGTTATTCAACATGAGGCACGATCCATTTGACATTTTGAATCATTTTTGGTATAGTCCGAAAAATTCATTTTCTGATGAAAAACGATGACTCCGGACCTGTCGAACGTCCCCAAAATGGTCCATATCGATGAAATTTTAACATTTAATCTTTTGACTCCAAACAACTGTTGGATGTGAATTATGACTTTTTCAACTAAAATAAGTGTGTTTAAAGTCATTTATGTGCCTGAAATCGGTCAAAATTGAAGCTTTTGTGTAAGCAAAACTCTGTAAAAATGGCAATTTTGGTCTCTCTGAGGGGTTAAAAGTGGTTATTCAACATGAGGCACGATCCATTTGACATTTTGAATCATTTTTGGTATAGTCCGAAAAATTCATTTTCTGATGAAAAACGATGACTCCGGACCTGTCGAACGTCCCCAAAATGGTCCATATCGATAAAATTTTAACATTTAATCTTTTGACTCCAAACGACTGTTGGATGTGAATTATGACTTTTTCAACTAAAATAAGTGTGTTTAAAGTCATTTATGTGCCTGAAATTGGTCAAAATTGAAGCTTTTGTGTAAGCAAAACTCTGTAAAAATGGCAATTTTGGTCACTCTGAGGGGTTAAAAAGTGGTTATTCAACCTGAGGCACCATCACTTTGACATTTTGAATCATTTTTGGTACAGTCCGAAAAATTCATTTTCTGATGAAAAACGATGACTCCGGACCTGTCGAACGTACCCAAAATGGTCCATATCGATGAAATTTTAACATTTAATCTTTTGACTCCAAACAACTGTTGGATGTGAATTAAGTTTTTTTCAACTAAAATAAGTGTGTTTAAAGTCATTTATGTGCCTGAAATCGGTCAAAATTGAAGCTTTTGTGTAAGCAAAACTCTGTAAAAATGGCAATTTTGGTCTCTCTGAGGGGTTAAAAAGTGGTTATTCAACATGAGGCACGATCCATTTGACATTTTGAATCATTTTTGGTATAGTCCGAAAAATTCATTTTCTGATGAAAAACGATGACTCCGGACCTGTCGAACGTCCCCAAAATGGTCCATATTGATGAAATTTTAACATTTAATCTTTTGACTCCAAACAACTGTTGGATGTGAATTATGACTTTTTCAACTAAAATAAGTGTGTTTAAAGTCATTTATGTGCCTGAAATCGGTCAAAATTGAAGCTTTTGTGTAAGCAAAACTCTGTAAAAATGGCAATTTTGGTCTCTCTGAGGGGTTAAAAAGTGGTTATTCAACATGAGGCACGATCCATTTGACATTTTGAATCATTTTTGGTATAGTCCGAAAAATTCATTTTCTGATGAAAAACGATGACTCCGGACCTGTCGAACGTCCCCAAAATGGTCCATATCGATGAAATTTTAACATTTAATCTTTTGACTCCAAACGACTGTTGGATGTGAATTATGACTTTTTCAACTAAAATAAGTGTGTTTAAAGTCATTTATGTGCCTGAAATTGGTCAAAATTGAAGCTTTTGTGTAAGCAAAACTCTGTAAAAATGGCAATTTTGGTCACTCTGAGGGGTTAAAAAGTGGTTATTCAACCTGAGGCACCATCACTTTGACATTTTGAATCATTTTTGGTACAGTCCGAAAAATTCATTTTCTGATGAAAAACGATGACTCCGGACCTTTCGAACGTCCCCAAAATGGTCCATATCGATGAAATTTTAACATTTAATCTTTTGACTCCAAACAACTGTTGGATGTGAATTAAGTCTTTTTCAACTAAAATAAGTGTGTTTAAAGTCATTTAAGTGCCTGAAATTGGTCAAATTTGAAGCTTTTGTGTAAGCAAAACTATGTAAAAATGGCAATTTTGGTCACTCCCGAGGGGTTAAAAAGTGGTTATTCAACATGAGGCACCATCACTTTGACATTTTGAATCATTTTTGGTACAGTCCGAAAAATTCATTTTCTGATGAAAAACGATGACTCCGGACCTGTCGAACGTCCCCAAAATGGTCCATATCGATGAAATTTTAACATTTAATCTTTTGACTCCAAATAACTGTTGGATGTGAATTATGACTTTTTCAACTAAAATAAGTGTGTTTAAAGTCATTTATGTGCCTGAAATCGGTCAAAATTGAAGCTTTTGTGTAAGCAAAACTCTGTAAAAATGGCAATTTTGGTCTCTCTGAGGGGTTAAAAAGTGGTTATTCAACATGAGGCACGATCCATTTGACATTTTGAATCATTTTTGGTATAGTCCAAAAAATACATTTTCTGATGAAAAACGATGACTCCGGACCTGTCGAACGTCCCCAAAATGGTCCATATTGATGAAATTTTAACATTTAATGTTTTGACTCCAAACAACTGTTGGATGTTAATTATGACTTTTTCAACTAAAATAAGTGTGTTTAAAGTCATTTATGTGCCTGAAATCGGTCAAAATTGAAGCTTTTGTGTAAGCAAAACTCTGTAAAAATGGCAATTTTGGTCACTCTGAGGGGTTAAAAAGTGGTTTTCAACATGAGGCACGATCCATTTGACATTTTGAATGATTTTTGGTAGAGTCCGAAAAATTCATTTTCTGATGAAAAACGATGACTCCAGACCTGTCGAACGTCTCCAAAATGGTCCATATCGATGAAATTTTAACATTTAATCTTTTGACTCCAAACAACTGTTGGATGTGAATTAAGTCTTTTTCAACTAAAATAAGTGTGTTTAAAGTCATTTATGTGCCTGAAATTGGTCAAAATTGAAGCTTTTGTGTAAGCAAAACTCTGTAAAAATGGCAATTTTGGTCACTCTGAGGGGTTAAAAAGTGGTTATTCAACATGAGGCACGATCCATTTGACATTTTGAATCATTTTTGGTACAGTCCGAAAAATTAATTTTTTGATGAAAAATGATGACTCCGGACCTGTCGAACATCCCAAAAATGGTCCATATCGATGAAATTTCAACATTTAATCTTATGACTCCAAACGACTGTTGGATGTGAATTATGACTTTTTCAAATAAAATAAGTGTGTTTAAAGTCATTTATGTGCCTGAAATTGGTCAAAATTGAAGCTTTTGTGTAAGCAAAACTCTGTAAAAATGGCAATTTTGGTCACTCTGAGGGGTTAACAAGTGGTTATTCAACCTGAGGCACCATCACTTTGACATTTTGAATCATTTTTGGTACAGTCCGAAAAATTCATTTTCTGATGAAAAACGATGACTCCGGACCTGTCGAACGTCCCCAAAATGGTCCATATCGATGAAATTTTACATTTAATCTTTTGACTCCAAACAACTGTTGGATGTGAATTAAGTCTTTTTCAACTAAAATAAGTGTGTTTAAAGTCATTTATGTGCCTGAAATTGGTCAAAATTGAAGCTTTTGTGTAAGCAAAACTCTGTAAAAATGGCAATTTTGGTCACTCTGAGGGGTTAAAAAGTGGTTATTCAACCTGAGGCACCATCACTTTGACATTTTGAATCATTTTTGGTACAGTCCGAAAAATTCATTTTCTGATGAAAAATGATGACTCCGGACATGTCGAATGTCCCCAAAATGGTCCATATCGATGAATTTTTAACATTTAATCTTTTGACTCCAAACAACTGTTGGATGTGAATTAAGTATTTTTCAACTAAAATAAGTGTGTTTAAAGTCATTTATGTGCCTGAAATTGGTCAAAATTGAAGCTTTTGTATAAGCAAAACTCTGTAAAAATGGCAATTTTGGTCACTCTGATGGGTTAAAAAGTGGTTATTCAACATGAGGCACGATCTATTTGACATTTTGAATCATTTTTGGTATAGTCCGAAAAATTCATTTTCTGATGAAAAACGATGACTCCGGACCTGTCGAACGTCCCCAAAATGGTCCATATCGATGAAATTTTAACATTTAATCTTTTGACTCCAAACAACTGTTGGATGTGAATTAAGTCTTTTTCAACTAAAATAAGTGTGTTTAAAGTAATTTATGTGCCTGAAATTGGTCAAAATTGAAGCTTTTGTGTAAGCAAAACTCTGTAAAAATGGCAATTTTGGTCACTCTGAGGGGTTAAAAAGTGGTTATTCAACCTGAGGCACCATCACTTTGACATTTTGAATCATTTTTGGTACAGTCCGAAAAATTCATTTTCTGATGAAAAACGATGACTCCGGACCTTTCGAACGTCCCCAAAATGATCCATATCGATGAAATTTTAACATTTAATCTTTTGACTCCAAACAACTGTTGGATGTGAATTAAGTCTTTTTCAACTAAAATAAGTGTGTTTAAAGTCATTTATGTGCCTGAAATTTGTCAAAATTGAAGCTTTTGTGTAAGCAAAACTCTGTAAAAATGGCAATTTTGGTCACTCTGAGGGGTTAAAAAGTGGTTATTCAACATGAGGCACGATCCATTTGACATTTTGAATCATTTTTGGTATAGTCCGAAACATTCACTTTCTGATGAAAAACGATGACTCCGGACCTGTCGAACGTCCCCAAAATGGTCCATATCGATGAAATTTTAACATTTAATCCTTTGACTCCAAACGACTGTTGGATGTGAATTAAGTCTTTTTCAACTAAAATAAGTGTGTTTAAAGTCATTTATGTGCCTGAAAATGGTCAACATTGAAACTTTTGTGTAAGCAAAACTCTGTAAAAATGGTAATTTTGGTCACTCTGAGGGGTTAAAAAGTGGTTATTCAACATGAGGCACCATCACTTTGACATTTTGAATCATTTTTGGTACAGTCCGAAAAATTCATTTTCGGATGAAAAACGATGACTCCGGACCTGTCGAACTTCCCCAAAATGGTCCATATCGATGAAATTTTAACATTTAATCTTTTGACTCCAAACAACTGTTGGATGTGAATTAAGTTTTTTTCAACTAAAATAAGTGTGTTTAAAGTCATTTATGTGCCTGAAATCGGTCAAAATTTAAGCTTTTGTGTAAGCAAAACTCTGTAAAAATGGCAATTTTGGTCTCTCTGAGGGGTTAAAAAGTGGTTATTCAACATGAGGCACGATCCATTTGACATTTTGAATCATTTTTGGTATAGTCCGAAAAATTCATTTTCTGATGAAAAACGATGACTCCGGACCTGTCGAACGTCCCCAAAATGGTCCATATCGATGAAATTTTAACATTTAATCTTTTGACTCCAAACAACTGTTGGATGTGAATTATGACTTTTTCAACTAAAATAAGTGTGTTTAAAGTCATTTATGTGCCTGAAATCGGTCAAAATTGAAGCTTTTGTGTAAGCAAAACTATGTAAAAATGGCAATTTTGGTCTCTCTGAGGGGTTAAAAAGTGGTTATTCAACATGAGGCACGATCCATTTGACATTTTGAATCATTTTTGGTATAGTCCAAAAAATTCATTTTCTGATGAAAAACGATGATTCCGGACCTGTCGAACGTCCCCAAAATGGTCCATATCGATGAAATTTGAACATTTAATCTTTTGACTCCAAATGACTGTTGGATGTGAATTAAGTCTTTTTCAACTAAAATAAGTGTGTTTAAAGTCATTTATGTGCCTGAAATTGGTCAAAATTGAAGCTTTTGTGTACGCAAAACTCTGTAAAAATGGCAATTTTGGTCACTCTGAGGGGTTAAAAAGTGGTTATTCAACATGAGGCACGATCTATTAGACATTTTGAATCATTTTTGGTATAGTCCGAAAAATTCATTTTCTGATGAAAAACGATGACTCCGGACCTGTCGAACGTCCCCAAAATGGTCCATATCGATGAAATTTTAACATTTAATCTTTTGACCCCAAACGACTGTTGGATGTGAATTATGACTTTTTCAACTAAAATAAGTGTGTTTAAAGTCATTTATGTGCTTGAAATTGGTCAAAATTGAAGCTTTTGTGTAAGCAAAACTCTGTAAAAATGGCAATTTTGGTCACTCTGAGGGGTTAAAAAGTGGTTATTCAACATGAGGCACGATCCATTTGACATTTTGAATCATTTTTGGTATAGTCCGAAAAATTCATTTTCTGATGAAAAACGATGACTCCGGACCTGTCGAACGTCCCCAAAATGGTCCATATCGATGAAATTTTAACATTTAATCCTTTGACTCCAAACGACTGTTAGATGTGAATTAAGTCTTTTTCAACTAAAATAAGTGTGTTTAAAGTCATTTATGTGCCTGAAATTGGTCAAAATTGAAGCTTTTGTGTAAGCAAAACTCTGTAAAAATGGCAATTTTGGTCACTCTGAGGGGTTAAAAAGTGGTTATTCAACATGAGGCACGATCCATTTGACATTTTGAATCATTTTTGGTATAGTCCGAAAAATTCATTTTCTGATGAAAAACAATGACTCCGGACCTGTCGAACGTCCCCAAAATGGTCCATATCGATGAAATTTTAACATTTAATCCTTTGACTCCAAACGACTGTTGGATGTGAATTAAGTCTTTTTCAACTAAAATAAGTGTGTTTAAAGTCATTTATGTGCCTGAAATTGGTCAAAATTGAAACTTTTGTGTAAGCAAAACTCTGTAAAAATGGCAATTTTGGTCACTCTGAGGGGTTAAAAAGTGGTTATTCAACATGAGGCACGATCCATTTGACATTTTGAATCATTTTTGGTATAGTCCGAAAAATTCATTTTCTGATGAAAAACGATGACTCCGGACCTGTCGAACGTCCCCAAAATGGTCCATATTGATGACATTTTAACATTTAATCCTTTGACTCCAAACGACTGTTAGATGTGAATTAAGTCTTTTTCAACTAAAATAAGTGTGTTTAAAGTCATTTATGTGCCTGAAATTGGTCAAAATTGAAGCTTTTGTGTAAGCAAAACTCTGTAAAAATGGCAATTTTGGTCACTCTGAGGGGTTAAAAAGTGGTTATTCAACATGAGGCACGATCCATTTGACATTTTGAATCATTTTTGGTATAGTCCGAAAAATTCATTTTCTGATGAAAAACGATGACTCCGGACCTGTCGAACGTCCCCAAAATGGTCCATATCGATGAAATTTTAACATTTAATCCTTTGACTCCAAACGATTGTTGGATGTGAATTAAGTCTTTTTCAACTAAAATAAGTGTGTTTAAAGTCATTTATGTGCCTGAAATTGGTCAAAATTGAAACTTTTGTGTAAGCAAAACTCTGTAAAAATGGCAATTTTGGTCACTCTGAGGGGTTAAAAAGTGGTTATTCAACATGAGGCATATCGATGAAATTTTAACATTTAATCTTTTGACTCCAAACAACTGTTGGATGTGAATTAAGTTTTTTTCAACTAAAATAAGTGTGTTTAAAGTCATTTATGTGCCTGAAATCGGTCAAAATTGAAGCTTTTGTGTAAGCAAAACTCTGTAAAAATGGCAATTTTGGTCTCTCTGAGGGGTTAAAAAGTGGTTATTCAACATGAGGCACGATCCATTTGACATTTTGAATCATTTTTGGTATAGTCCGAAAAATTCATTTTCTGATGAAAAACGATGACTCCGGACCTGTCGAACGTCCCCAAAATGGTCCATATTGATGAAATTTTAACATTTAATCTTTTGACTCCAAACAACTGTTGGATGTGAATTATGACTTTTTCAACTAAAATAAGTGTGTTTAAAGTCATTTATGTGCCTGAAATCGGTCAAAATTGAAGCTTTTGTGTAAGCAAAACTCTGTAAAAATGGCAATTTTGGTCTCTCTGAGGGGTTAAAAAGTGGTTATTCAACATGAGGCACGATCCATTTGACATTTTGAATCATTTTTGGTATAGTCCGAAAAATTCATTTTCTGATGAAAAACGATGACTCCGGACCTGTCGAACGTCCCCAAAATGGTCCATATCGATAAAATTTTAACATTTAATCTTTTGACTCCAAACGACTGTTGGATGTGAATTATGACTTTTTCAACTAAAATAAGTGTGTTTAAAGTCATTTATGTGCCTGAAATTGGTCAAAATTGAAGCTTTTGTGTAAGCAAAACTCTGTAAAAATGGCAATTTTGGTCACTCTGAGGGGTTAAAAAGTGGTTATTCAACCTGAGGCACCATCACTTTGACATTTTGAATCATTTTTGGTACAGTCCGAAAAATTCATTTTCTGATGAAAAACGATGACTCCGGACCTGTCGAACGTACCCAAAATGGTCCATATCGATGAAATTTTAACATTTAATCTTTTGACTCCAAACAACTGTTGGATGTGAATTAAGTTTTTTTCAACTAAAATAAGTGTGTTTAAAGTCATTTATGTGCCTGAAATCGGTCAAAATTGAAGCTTTTGTGTAAGCAAAACTCTGTAAAAATGGCAATTTTGGTCTCTCTGAGGGGTTAAAAAGTGGTTATTCAACATGAGGCACGATCCATTTGACATTTTGAATCATTTTTGGTATAGTCCGAAAAATTCATTTTCTGATGAAAAACGATGACTCCGGACCTGTCGAACGTCCCCAAAATGGTCCATATTGATGAAATTTTAACATTTAATCTTTTGACTCCAAACAACTGTTGGATGTGAATTATGACTTTTTCAACTAAAATAAGTGTGTTTAAAGTCATTTATGTGCCTGAAATCGGTCAAAATTTAAGCTTTTGTGTAAGCAAAACTCTGTAAAAATGGCAATTTTGGTCTCTCTGAGGGGTTAAAAAGTGGTTATTCAACATGAGGCACGATCCATTTGACATTTTGAATCATTTTTGGTATAGTCCGAAAAATTCATTTTCTGATGAAAAACGATGACTCCGGACCTGTCGAACGTCCCCAAAATGGTCCATATCGATGAAATTTTAACATTTAATCTTTTGACTCCAAACAACTGTTGGATGTGAATTATGACTTTTTCAACTAAAATAAGTGTGTTTAAAGTCATTTATGTGCCTGAAATCGGTCAAAATTGAAGCTTTTGTGTAAGCAAAACTCTGTAAAAATGGCAATTTTGGTCTCTCTGAGCGGTTAAAAAGTGGTTATTCAACATGAGGCACGATCCATTTGACATTTTGAATCATTTTTGGTATAGTCCGAAAAATTCATTTTCTGATGAAAAACGATGACTCCGGACCTGTCGAACGTCCCCAAAATGGTCCATATCGATAAAATTTTAACATTTAATCTTTTGACTCCAAACGACTGTTGGATGTGAATTATGACTTTTTCAACTAAAATAAGTGTGTTTAAAGTCATTTATGTGCCTGAAATTGGTCAAAATTGAAGCTTTTGTGTAAGCAAAACTCTGTAAAAATGGCAATTTTGGTCACTCTGAGGGGTTAAAAAGTGGTTATTCAACCTGAGGCACCATCACTTTGACATTTTGAATCATTTTTGGTACAGTCCGAAAAATTCATTTTCTGATGAAAAACGATGACTCCGGACCTGTCGAACGTACCCAAAATGGTCCATATCGATGAAATTTTAACATTTAATCTTTTGACTCCAAACAACTGTTGGATGTGAATTAAGTTTTTTTCAACTAAAATAAGTGTGTTTAAAGTCATTTATGTGCCTGAAATCGGTCAAAATTGAAGCTTTTGTGTAAGCAAAACTCTGTAAAAATGGCAATTTTGGTCTCTCTGAGGGGTTAAAAAGTGGTTATTCAACATGAGGCACGATCCATTTGACATTTTGAATCATTTTTGGTATAGTCCGAAAAATTCATTTTCTGATGAAAAACGATGACTCCGGACCTGTCGAACGTCCCCAAAATGGTCCATATTGATGAAATTTTAACATTTAATCTTTTGACTCCAAACAACTGTTGGATGTGAATTATGACTTTTTCAACTAAAATAAGTGTGTTTAAAGTCATTTATGTGCCTGAAATCGGTCAAAATTGAAGCTTTTGTGTAAGCAAAACTCTGTAAAAATGGCAATTTTGGTCTCTCTGAGGGGTTAAAAAGTGGTTATTCAACATGAGGCACGATCCATTTGACATTTTGAATCATTTTTGGTATAGTCCGAAAAATTCATTTTCTGATGAAAAACGATGACTCCGGACCTGTCGAACGTCCCCAAAATGGTCCATATCGATGAAATTTTAACATTTAATCTTTTGACTCCAAACGACTGTTGGATGTGAATTATGACTTTTTCAACTAAAATAAGTGTGTTTAAAGTCATTTATGTGCCTGAAATTGGTCAAAATTGAAGCTTTTGTGTAAGCAAAACTCTGTAAAAATGGCAATTTTGGTCACTCTGAGGGGTTAAAAAGTGGTTATTCAACCTGAGGCACCATCACTTTGACATTTTGAATCATTTTTGGTACAGTCCGAAAAATTCATTTTCTGATGAAAAACGATGACTCCGGACCTTTCGAACGTCCCCAAAATGGTCCATATCGATGAAATTTTAACATTTAATCTTTTGACTCCAAACAACTGTTGGATGTGAATTAAGTCTTTTTCAACTAAAATAAGTGTGTTTAAAGTCATTTAAGTGCCTGAAATTGGTCAAATTTGAAGCTTTTGTGTAAGCAAAACTATGTAAAAATGGCAATTTTGGTCACTCCCGAGGGGTTAAAAAGTGGTTATTCAACATGAGGCACCATCACTTTGACATTTTGAATCATTTTTGGTACAGTCCGAAAAATTCATTTTCTGATGAAAAACGATGACTCCGGACCTGTCGAACGTCCCCAAAATGGTCCATATCGATGAAATTTTAACATTTAATCTTTTGACTCCAAATAACTGTTGGATGTGAATTATGACTTTTTCAACTAAAATAAGTGTGTTTAAAGTCATTTATGTGCCTGAAATCGGTCAAAATTGAAGCTTTTGTGTAAGCAAAACTCTGTAAAAATGGCAATTTTGGTCTCTCTGAGGGGTTAAAAAGTGGTTATTCAACATGAGGCACGATCCATTTGACATTTTGAATCATTTTTGGTATAGTCCAAAAAATACATTTTCTGATGAAAAACGATGACTCCGGACCTGTCGAACGTCCCCAAAATGGTCCATATTGATGAAATTTTAACATTTAATGTTTTGACTCCAAACAACTGTTGGATGTTAATTATGACTTTTTCAACTAAAATAAGTGTGTTTAAAGTCATTTATGTGCCTGAAATCGGTCAAAATTGAAGCTTTTGTGTAAGCAAAACTCTGTAAAAATGGCAATTTTGGTCACTCTGAGGGGTTAAAAAGTGGTTATTCAACATGAGGCACGATCCATTTGACATTTTGAATGATTTTTGGTAGAGTCCGAAAAATTCATTTTCTGATGAAAAACGATGACTCCAGACCTGTCGAACGTCTCCAAAATGGTCCATATCGATGAAATTTTAACATTTAATCTTTTGACTCCAAACAACTGTTGGATGTGAATTAAGTCTTTTTCAACTAAAATAAGTGTGTTTAAAGTCATTTATGTGCCTGAAATTGGTCAAAATTGAAGCTTTTGTGTAAGCAAAACTCTGTAAAAATGGCAATTTTGGTCACTCTGAGGGGTTAAAAAGTGGTTATTCAACATGAGGCACGATCCATTTGACATTTTGAATCATTTTTGGTACAGTCCGAAAAATTAATTTTTTGATGAAAAATGATGACTCCGGACCTGTCGAACATCCCAAAAATGGTCCATATCGATGAAATTTCAACATTTAATCTTATGACTCCAAACGACTGTTGGATGTGAATTATGACTTTTTCAAATAAAATAAGTGTGTTTAAAGTCATTTATGTGCCTGAAATTGGTCAAAATTGAAGCTTTTGTGTAAGCAAAACTCTGTAAAAATGGCAATTTTGGTCACTCTGAGGGGTTAACAAGTGGTTATTCAACCTGAGGCACCATCACTTTGACATTTTGAATCATTTTTGGTACAGTCCGAAAAATTCATTTTCTGATGAAAAACGATGACTCCGGACCTGTCGAACGTCCCCAAAATGGTCCATATCGATGAAATTTTAACATTTAATCTTTTGACTCCAAACAACTGTTGGATGTGAATTAAGTCTTTTTCAACTAAAATAAGTGTGTTTAAAGTCATTTATGTGCCTGAAATTGGTCAAAATTGAAGCTTTTGTGTAAGCAAAACTCTGTAAAAATGGCAATTTTGGTCACTCTGATGGGTTAAAAAGTGGGTATTCAACATGAGGCACGATCTATTTGACATTTTGAATCATTTTTGGTATAGTCCGAAAAATTTATTTTCTGATGAAAAACGATGACTCCGGACCTGTCGAACATCCCCAAAATGGTCCATATCGATGACATTTTAACATTTAATCTTTTGACTCCAAACGACTGTTGGATGTGAATTAAGTTTTTTTCAACTAAAATAAGTGTGTTTAAAGTAATTTATGTGCCTGAAATTGGTCAAAATTGAAGCTTTTGTATAAGCAAAACTCTGTAAAAATGGCAATTTTGGTCACTCTGATGGGTTAAAAAGTGGTTATTCAACATGAGGCACGATCTATTTGACATTTTGAATCATTTTTGGTATAGTCCGAAAAATTCATTTTCTGATGAAAAACGATGACTCCGGACCTGTCGAACGTCCCCAAAATGGTCCATATCGATGAAATTTTAACATTTAATCTTTTGACTCCAAACAACTGTTGGATGTGAATTAAGTCTTTTTCAACTAAAATAAGTGTGTTTAAAGTAATTTATGTGCCTGAAATTGGTCAAAATTGAAGCTTTTGTGTAAGCAAAACTCTGTAAAAATGGTAATTTTGGTCACTCTGAGGGGTTAAAAAGTGGTTATTCAACATGAGGCACCATCACTTTGACATTTTGAATCATTTTTGGTACAGTCCGAAAAATTCATTTTCGGATGAAAAACGATGACTCCGGACCTGTCGAACTTCCCCAAAATGGTCCATATCGATGAAATTTTAACATTTAATCTTTTGACTCCAAACAACTGTTGGATGTGAATTAAGTTTTTTTCAACTAAAATAAGTGTGTTTAAAGTCATTTATGTGCCTGAAATCGGTCAAAATTGAAGCTTTTGTGTAAGCAAAACTCTGTAAAAATGGCAATTTTGGTCTCTCTGAGGGGTTAAAAAGTGGTTATTCAACATGAGGCACGATCCATTTGACATTTTGAATCATTTTTGGTATAGTCCGAAAAATTCATTTTCTGATGAAAAACGATGACTCCGGACCTGTCGAACGTCCCCAAAATGGTCCATATCGATGAAATTTCAATATTTAATCTTTTGACTCCAAACAACTGTTGGATGTGAATTACGACTTTTTCAACTAAAATAAGTGTGTTTAAAGTCATTTATGTGCCTGAAATCGGTCAAAATTGAAGCTTTTGTGTAAGCAAAACTCTGTAAAAATGGCAATTTTGGTCTCTCTGAGGGGTTAAAAAGTGGTTATTCAACATGAGGCACGATCCATTTGACATTTTGAATCATTTTTGGTATAGTCCAAAAAATTCATTTTCTGATGAAAAACGATGATTCCGGACCTGTCGAACGTCCCCAAAATGGTCCATATCGATGAAATTTGAACATTTAATCTTTTGACTCCAAATGACTGTTGGATGTGAATTAAGTCTTTTTCAACTAAAATAAGTGTGTTTAAAGTCATTTATGTGCCTGAAATTGGTCAAAATTGAAGCTTTTGTGTACGCAAAACTCTGTAAAAATGGCAATTTTGGTCACTCTGAGGGGTTAAAAAGTGGTTATTCAACATGAGGCACGATCTATTAGACATTTTGAATCATTTTTGGTATAGTCCGAAAAATTCATTTTCTGATGAAAAACGATGACTCCGGACCTGTCGAACGTCCCCAAAATGGTCCATATCGATGAAATTTTAACATTTAATCTTTTGACCCCAAACGACTGTTGGATGTGAATTATGACTTTTTCAACTAAAATAAGTGTGTTTAAAGTCATTTATGTGCTTGAAATTGGTCAAAATTGAAGCTTTTGTGTAAGCAAAACTCTGTAAAAATGGCAATTTTGGTCACTCTGAGGGGTTAAAAAGTGGTTATTCAACATGAGGCACGATCCATTTGACATTTTGAATCATTTTTGGTATAGTCCGAAAAATTCATTTTCTGATGAAAAACGATGACTCCGGACCTGTCGAACGTCCCCAAAATGGTCCATATCGATGAAATTTTAACATTTAATCCTTTGACTCCAAACGACTGTTAGATGTGAATTAAGTCTTTTTCAACTAAAATAAGTGTGTTTAAAGTCATTTATGTGCCTGAAATTGGTCAAAATTGAAGCTTTTGTGTAAGCAAAACTCTGTAAAAATGGCAATTTTGGTCACTCTGAGGGGTTAAAAAGTGGTTATTCAACATGAGGCACGATCCATTTGACATTTTGAATCATTTTTGGTATAGTCCGAAAAATTCATTTTCTGATGAAAAACGATGACTCCGGACCTGTCGAACGTCCCCAAAATGGTCCATATCGATGAAATTTTAACATTTAATCCTTTGACTCCAAACGACTGTTGGATGTGAATTAAGTCTTTTTCAACTAAAATAAGTGTGTTTAAAGTCATTTATGTGCCTGAAATTGGTCAAAATTGAAACTTTTGTGTAAGCAAAACTCTGTAAAAATGGCAATTTTGGTCACTCTGAGGGGTTAAAAAGTGGTTATTCAACATGAGGCACGATCCATTTGACATTTTGAATCATTTTTGGTATAGTCCGAAAAATTCATTTTCTGATGAAAAACGATGACTCCGGACCTGTCGAACGTCCCCAAAATGGTCCATATTGATGACATTTTAACATTTAATCCTTTGACTCCAAACGACTGTTAGATGTGAATTAAGTCTTTTTCAACTAAAATAAGTGTGTTTAAAGTCATTTATGTGCCTGAAATTGGTCAAAATTGAAGCTTTTGTGTAAGCAAAACTCTGTAAAAATGGCAATTTTGGTCACTCTGAGGGGTTAAAAAGTGGTTATTCAACATGAGGCACGATCCATTTGACATTTTGAATCATTTTTGGTATAGTCCGAAAAATTCATTTTCTGATGAAAAACGATGACTCCGGACCTGTCGAACGTCCCCAAAATGGTCCATATCGATGAAATTTTAACATTTAATCCTTTGACTCCAAACGATTGTTGGATGTGAATTAAGTCTTTTTCAACTAAAATAAGTGTGTTTAAAGTCATTTATGTGCCTGAAATTGGTCAAAATTGAAACTTTTGTGTAAGCAAAACTCTGTAAAAATGGCAATTTTGGTCACTCTGAGGGGTTAAAAAGTGGTTATTCAACATGAGGCATATCGATGAAATTTTAACATTTAATCTTTTGACTCCAAACAACTGTTGGATGTGAATTAAGTTTTTTTCAACTAAAATAAGTGTGTTTAAAGTCATTTATGTGCCTGAAATCGGTCAAAATTGAAGCTTTTGTGTAAGCAAAACTCTGTAAAAATGGCAATTTTGGTCTCTCTGAGGGGTTAAAAAGTGGTTATTCAACATGAGGCACGATCCATTTGACATTTTGAATCATTTTTGGTATAGTCCGAAAAATTCATTTTCTGATGAAAAACGATGACTCCGGACCTGTCGAACGTCCCCAAAATGGTCCATATTGATGAAATTTTAACATTTAATCTTTTGACTCCAAACAACTGTTGGATGTGAATTATGACTTTTTCAACTAAAATAAGTGTGTTTAAAGTCATTTATGTGCCTGAAATCGGTCAAAATTGAAGCTTTTGTGTAAGCAAAACTCTGTAAAAATGGCAATTTTGGTCTCTCTGAGGGGTTAAAAAGTGGTTATTCAACATGAGGCACGATCCATTTGACATTTTGAATCATTTTTGGTATAGTCCGAAAAATTCATTTTCTGATGAAAAACGATGACTCCGGACCTGTCGAACGTCCCCAAAATGGTCCATATCGATAAAATTTTAACATTTAATCTTTTGACTCCAAACGACTGTTGGATGTGAATTATGACTTTTTCAACTAAAATAAGTGTGTTTAAAGTCATTTATGTGCCTGAAATTGGTCAAAATTGAAGCTTTTGTGTAAGCAAAACTCTGTAAAAATGGCAATTTTGGTCACTCTGAGGGGTTAAAAAGTGGTTATTCAACCTGAGGCACCATCACTTTGACATTTTGAATCATTTTTGGTACAGTCCGAAAAATTCATTTTCTGATGAAAAACGATGACTCCGGACCTGTCGAACGTACCCAAAATGGTCCATATCGATGAAATTTTAACATTTAATCTTTTGACTCCAAACAACTGTTGGATGTGAATTAAGTTTTTTTCAACTAAAATAAGTGTGTTTAAAGTCATTTATGTGCCTGAAATCGGTCAAAATTGAAGCTTTTGTGTAAGCAAAACTCTGTAAAAATGGCAATTTTGGTCTCTCTGAGGGGTTAAAAAGTGGTTATTCAACATGAGGCACGATCCATTTGACATTTTGAATCATTTTTGGTATAGTCCGAAAAATTCATTTTCTGATGAAAAACGATGACTCCGGACCTGTCGAACGTCCCCAAAATGGTCCATATTGATGAAATTTTAACATTTAATCTTTTGACTCCAAACAACTGTTGGATGTGAATTATGACTTTTTCAACTAAAATAAGTGTGTTTAAAGTCATTTATGTGCCTGAAATCGGTCAAAATTGAAGCTTTTGTGTAAGCAAAACTCTGTAAAAATGGCAATTTTGGTCTCTCTGAGGGGTTAAAAAGTGGTTATTCAACATGAGGCACGATCCATTTGACATTTTGAATCATTTTTGGTATAGTCCGAAAAATTCATTTTCTGATGAAAAACGATGACTCCGGACCTGTCGAACGTCCCCAAAATGGTCCATATCGATGAAATTTTAACATTTAATCTTTTGACTCCAAACGACTGTTGGATGTGAATTATGACTTTTTCAACTAAAATAAGTGTGTTTAAAGTCATTTATGTGCCTGAAATTGGTCAAAATTGAAGCTTTTGTGTAAGCAAAACTCTGTAAAAATGGCAATTTTGGTCACTCTGAGGGGTTAAAAAGTGGTTATTCAACCTGAGGCACCATCACTTTGACATTTTGAATCATTTTTGGTACAGTCCGAAAAATTCATTTTCTGATGAAAAACGATGACTCCGGACCTTTCGAACGTCCCCAAAATGGTCCATATCGATGAAATTTTAACATTTAATCTTTTGACTCCAAACAACTGTTGGATGTGAATTAAGTCTTTTTCAACTAAAATAAGTGTGTTTAAAGTCATTTAAGTGCCTGAAATTGGTCAAATTTGAAGCTTTTGTGTAAGCAAAACTATGTAAAAATGGCAATTTTGGTCACTCCCGAGGGGTTAAAAAGTGGTTATTCAACATGAGGCACCATCACTTTGACATTTTGAATCATTTTTGGTACAGTCCGAAAAATTCATTTTCTGATGAAAAACGATGACTCCGGACCTGTCGAACGTCCCCAAAATGGTCCATATCGATGAAATTTTAACATTTAATCTTTTGACTCCAAATAACTGTTGGATGTGAATTATGACTTTTTCAACTAAAATAAGTGTGTTTAAAGTCATTTATGTGCCTGAAATCGGTCAAAATTGAAGCTTTTGTGTAAGCAAAACTCTGTAAAAATGGCAATTTTGGTCTCTCTGAGGGGTTAAAAAGTGGTTATTCAACATGAGGCACGATCCATTTGACATTTTGAATCATTTTTGGTATAGTCCAAAAAATACATTTTCTGATGAAAAACGATGACTCCGGACCTGTCGAACGTCCCCAAAATGGTCCATATTGATGAAATTTTAACATTTAATGTTTTGACTCCAAACAACTGTTGGATGTTAATTATGACTTTTTCAACTAAAATAAGTGTGTTTAAAGTCATTTATGTGCCTGAAATCGGTCAAAATTGAAGCTTTTGTGTAAGCAAAACTCTGTAAAAATGGCAATTTTGGTCACTCTGAGGGGTTAAAAAGTGGTTATTCAACATGAGGCACGATCCATTTGACATTTTGAATGATTTTTGGTAGAGTCCGAAAAATTCATTTTCTGATGAAAAACGATGACTCCAGACCTGTCGAACGTCTCCAAAATGGTCCATATCGATGAAATTTTAACATTTAATCTTTTGACTCCAAACAACTGTTGGATGTGAATTAAGTCTTTTTCAACTAAAATAAGTGTGTTTAAAGTCATTTATGTGCCTGAAATTGGTCAAAATTGAAGCTTTTGTGTAAGCAAAACTCTGTAAAAATGGCAATTTTGGTCACTCTGAGGGGTTAAAAAGTGGTTATTCAACATGAGGCACGATCCATTTGACATTTTGAATCATTTTTGGTATAGTCCGAAAAATTCATTTTCTGATGAAAAACGATGACTCCGGACCTGTCGAACGTCCCCAAAATGTTCCATATCGATGAAATTTTAACATTTAATCTTTTGACTCCAAACGACTGTTGGATGTGAATTATGACTTTTTCAACTAAAATAAGTGTGTTTAAAGTCATTTATGTGCCTGAAATTGGTCAAAATTGAAGCTTTTGTGTAAGCAAAACTCTGTAAAAATGGCAATTTTGGGCACTCTGAGGGGTTAAAAAGTGGTTATTCAACATGAGGCAAGATCCATTTGACATTTTGAATCATTTTTGGTACAGTCCGAAAAATTAATTTTTTGATGAAAAATGATGACTCCGGACCTGTCGAACATCCCAAAAATGGTCCATATCGATGAAATTTCAACATTTAATCTTATGACTCCAAACGACTGTTGGATGTGAATTATGACTTTTTCAAATAAAATAAGTGTGTTTAAAGTCATTTATGTGCCTGAAATTGGTCAAAATTGAAGCTTTTGTGTAAGCAAAACTCTGTAAAAATGGCAATTTTGGTCACTCTGAGGGGTTAACAAGTGGTTATTCAACCTGAGGCACCATCACTTTGACATTTTGAATCATTTTTGGTACAGTCCGAAAAATTCATTTTCTGATGAAAAACGATGACTCCGGACCTGTCGAACGTCCCCAAAATGGTCCATATCGATGAAATTTTAACATTTAATCTTTTGACTCCAAACAACTGTTGGATGTGAATTAAGTCTTTTTCAACTAAAATAAGTGTGTTTAAAGTCATTTATGTGCCTGAGATTGGTCAAAATTGAAGCTTTTGTGTAAGCAAAACTCTGTAAAAATGGCAATTTTGGTCACTCTGATGGGTTAAAAAGTGGGTATTCAACATGAGGCACGATCTATTTGACATTTTGAATCATTTTTGGTATAGTCCGAAAAATTTATTTTCTGATGAAAAACGATGACTCCGGACCTGTCGAACATCCCCAAAATGGTCCATATCGATGAAATTTTAACATTTAATCTTTTGACTCCAAACGACTGTTGGATGTGAATTAAGTTTTTTTCAACTAAAATAAGTGTGTTTAAAGTAATTTATGTGCCTGAAATTGGTCAAAATTGAAGCTTTTGTGTAAGCAAAACTCTGTAAAAATGGCAATTTTGGTCACTCTGAGGGGTTAAAAAGTGGTTATTCAACCTGAGGCACCATCACTTTGACATTTTGAATCATTTTTGGTACAGTCCGAAAAATTCATTTTCTGATGAAAAACGATGACTCCGGACCTTTCGAACGTCCCCAAAATGATCCATATCGATGAAATTTTAACATTTAATCTTTTGACTCCAAACGACTGTTGGATGTGAATTAAGTCTTTTTCAACTAAAATAAGTGTGTTTAAAGTCATTTATGTGCCTGAAAATGGTCAACATTGAAACTTTTGTGTAAGCAAAACTCTGTAAAAATGGTAATTTTGGTCACTCTGAGGGGTTAAAAAGTGGTTATTCAACATGAGGCACCATCACTTTGACATTTTGAATCATTTTTGGTACAGTCCGAAAAATTCATTTTCGGATGAAAAACGATGACTCCGGACCTGTCGAACTTCCCCAAAATGGTCCATATCGATGAAATTTTAACATTTAATCTTTTGACTCCAAACAACTGTTGGATGTGAATTAAGTTTTTTTCAACTAAAATAAGTGTGTTTAAAGTCATTTATGTGCCTGAAATCGGTCAAAATTGAAGCTTTTGTGTAAGCAAAACTCTGTAAAAATGGCAATTTTGGTCTCTCTGAGGGGTTAAAAAGTGGTTATTCAACATGAGGCACGATCCATTTGACATTTTGAATCATTTTTGGTATAGTCCGAAAAATTCATTTTCTGATGAAAAACGATGACTCCGGACCTGTCGAACGTCCCCAAAATGGTCCATATCGATGAAATTTTAACATTTAATCTTTTGACTCCAAACAACTGTTGGATGTGAATTATGACTTTTTCAACTAAAATAAGTGTGTTTAAAGTCATTTATGTGCCTGAAATCGGTCAAAATTGAAGCTTTTGTGTAAGCAAAACTCTGTAAAAATGGCAATTTTGGTCTCTCTGAGGGGTTAAAAAGTGGTTATTCAACATGAGGCACGATCCATTTGACATTTTGAATCATTTTTGGTATAGTCCAAAAAATTCATTTTCTGATGAAAAACGATGATTCCGGACCTGTCGAACGTCCCCAAAATGGTCCATATCGATGAAATTTGAACATTTAATCTTTTGACTCCAAACGACTGTTGGATGTGAATTAAGTCTTTTTCAACTAAAATAAGTGTGTTTAAAGTCATTTATGTGCCTGAAATTGGTCAAAATTGAAGCTTTTGTGTACGCAAAACTCTGTAAAAATGGCAATTTTGGTCACTCTGAGGGGTTAAAAAGTGGTTATTCAACATGAGGCACGATCTATTAGACATTTTGAATCATTTTTGGTATAGTCCGAAAAATTCATTTTCTGATGAAAAACGATGACTCCGGACCTGTCGAACGTCCCCAAAATGGTCCATATCGATGAAATTTTAACATTTAATCTTTTGACCCCAAACGACTGTTGGATGTGAATTATGACTTTTTCAACTAAAATAAGTGTGTTTAAAGTCATTTATGTGCCTGAAATTGGTCAAAATTGAAGCTTTTGTGTAAGCAAAACTCTGTAAAAATGGCAATTTTGGTCTCTCTGAGGGGTTAAAAAGTGGTTATTCAACATGAGGCACGATCCATTTGACATTTTGAATCATTTTTGGTATAGTCCGAAAAATTCATTTTCTGATGAAAAACGATGACTCCGGACCTGTCGAACGTCCCCAAAATGGTCCATATCGATGAAATTTTAACATTTAATCTTTTGACTCCAAACGACTGTTGGATGTGAATTATGACTTTTTCAACTAAAATAAGTGTGTTTAAAGTCATTTATGTGCCTGAAATTGGTCAAAATTGAAGCTTTTGTGTAAGCAAAACTCTGTAAAAATGGCAATTTTGGTCACTCTGAGGGGTTAAAAAGTGGTTATTCAACCTGAGGCACCATCACTTTGACATTTTGAATCATTTTTGGTACAGTCCGAAAAATTCATTTTCTGATGAAAAATGATGACTCCGGACATGTCGAATGTCCCCAAAATGGTCCATATCGATGAATTTTTAACATTTAATCTTTTGACTCCAAACAACTGTTGGATGTGAATTAAGTATTTTTCAACTAAAATAAGTGTGTTTAAAGTCATTTATGTGCCTGAAATTGGTCAAAATTGAAGCTTTTGTATAAGCAAAACTCTGTAAAAATGGCAATTTTGGTCACTCTGATGGGTTAAAAAGTGGTTATTCAACATGAGGCACGATCTATTTGACATTTTGAATCATTTTTGGTATAGTCCGAAAAATTCATTTTCTGATGAAAAACGATGACTCCGGACCTGTCGAACGTCCCCAAAATGGTCCATATCGATGAAATTTTAACATTTAATCTTTTGACTCCAAACAACTGTTGGATGTGAATTAAGTCTTTTTCAACTAAAATAAGTGTGTTTAAAGTAATTTATGTGCCTGAAATTGGTCAAAATTGAAGCTTTTGTGTAAGCAAAACTCTGTAAAAATGGCAATTTTGGTCACTCTGAGGGGTTAAAAAGTGGTTATTCAACCTGAGGCACCATCACTTTGACATTTTGAATCATTTTTGGTACAGTCCGAAAAATTCATTTTCTGATGAAAAACGATGACTCCGGACCTTTCGAACGTCCCCAAAATGATCCATATCGATGAAATTTTAACATTTAATCTTTTGACTCCAAACAACTGTTGGATGTGAATTAAGTCTTTTTCAACTAAAATAAGTGTGTTTAAAGTCATTTATGTGCCTGAAATTTGTCAAAATTGAAGCTTTTGTGTAAGCAAAACTCTGTAAAAATGGCAATTTTGGTCACTCTGAGGGGTTAAAAAGTGGTTATTCAACATGAGGCACGATCCATTTGACATTTTGAATCATTTTTGGTATAGTCCGAAACATTCACTTTCTGATGAAAAACGATGACTCCGGACCTGTCGAACGTCCCCAAAACGGTCCATATCGATGAAATTTTAACATTTAATCCTTTGACTCCAAACGACTGTTGGATGTGAATTAAGTCTTTTTCAACTAAAATAAGTGTTTTTAAAGTCATTTATGTGCCTGAAAATGGTCAACATTGAAACTTTTGTGTAAGCAAAACTCTGTAAAAATGGTAATTTTGGTCACTCTGAGGGGTTAAAAAGTGGTTATTCAACATGAGGCACCATCACTTTGACATTTTGAATCATTTTTGGTACAGTCCGAAAAATTCATTTTCGGATGAAAAACGATGACTCCGGACCTGTCGAACTTCCCCAAAATGGTCCATATCGATGAAATTTTAACATTTAATCTTTTGACTCCAAACAACTGTTGGATGTGAATTAAGTTTTTTTCAACTAAAATAAGTGTGTTTAAAGTCATTTATGTGCCTGAAATCGGTCAAAATTGAAGCTTTTGTGTAAGCAAAACTCTGTAAAAATGGCAATTTTGGTCTCTCTGAGGGGTTAAAAAGTGGTTATTCAACATGAGGCACGATCCATTTGACATTTTGAATCATTTTTGGTATAGTCCGAAAAATTCATTTTCTGATGAAAAACGATGACTCCGGACCTGTCGAACGTCCCCAAAATGGTCCATATCGATGAAATTTCAACATTTAATCTTTTGACTCCAAACAACTGTTGGATGTGAATTATGACTTTTTCAACTAAAATAAGTGTGTTTAAAGTCATTTATGTGCCTGAAATCGGTCAAAATTGAAGCTTTTGTGTAAGCAAAACTCTGTAAAAATGGCAATTTTGGTCTCTCTGAGGGGTTAAAAAGTGGTTATTCAACATGAGGCACGATCCATTTGACATTTTGAATCATTTTTGGTATAGTCCAAAAAATTCATTTTCTGATGAAAAACGATGATTCCGGACCTGTCGAACGTCCCCAAAATGGTCCATATCGATGAAATTTGAACATTTAATCTTTTGACTCCAAATGACTGTTGGATGTGAATTAAGTCTTTTTCAACTAAAATAAGTGTGTTTAAAGTCATTTATGTGCCTGAAATTGGTCAAAATTGAAGCTTTTGTGTACGCAAAACTCTGTAAAAATGGCAATTTTGGTCACTCTGAGGTGTTAAAAAGTGGTTATTCAACATGAGGCACGATCTATTAGACATTTTGAATCATTTTTGGTATAGTCCGAAAAATTCATTTTCTGATGAAAAACGATGACTCCGGACCTGTCGAACGTCCCCAAAATGGTCCATATCGATGAAATTTTAACATTTAATCTTTTGACCCCAAACGACTGTTGGATGTGAATTATGACTTTTTCAACTAAAATAAGTGTGTTTAAAGTCATTTATGTGCTTGAAATTGGTCAAAATTGAAGCTTTTGTGTAAGCAAAACTCTGTAAAAATGGCAATTTTGGTCACTCTGAGGGGTTAAAAAGTGGTTATTCAACATGAGGCACGATCCATTTGACATTTTGAATCATTTTTGGTATAGTCCGAAAAATTCATTTTCTGATGAAAAACGATGACTCCGGACCTGTCGAACGTCCCCAAAATGGTCCATATCGATGAAATTTTAACATTTAATCCTTTGACTCCAAACGACTGTTAGATGTGAATTAAGTCTTTTTCAACTAAAATAAGTGTGTTTAAAGTCATTTATGTGCCTGAAATTGGTCAAAATTGAAGCTTTTGTGTAAGCAAAACTCTGTAAAAATGGCAATTTTGGTCACTCTGAGGGGTTAAAAAGTGGTTATTCAACATGAGGCACGATCCATTTGACATTTTGAATCATTTTTGGTATAGTCCGAAAAATTCATTTTCTGATGAAAAACGATGACTCCGGACCTGTCGAACGTCCCCAAAATGGTCCATATCGATGAAATTTTAACATTTAATCCTTTGACTCCAAACGACTGTTGGATGTGAATTAAGTCTTTTTCAACTAAAATAAGTGTGTTTAAAGTCATTTATGTGCCTGAAATTGGTCAAAATTGAAACTTTTGTGTAAGCAAAACTCTGTAAAAATGGCAATTTTGGTCACTCTGAGGGGTTAAAAAGTGGTTATTCAACATGAGGCACGATCCATTTGACATTTTGAATCATTTTTGGTATAGTCCGAAAAATTCATTTTCTGATGAAAAACAATGACTCCGGACCTGTCGAACGTCCCCAAAATGGTCCATATTGATGACATTTTAACATTTAATCCTTTGACTCCAAACGACTGTTAGATGTGAATTAAGTCTTTTTCAACTAAAATAAGTGTGTTTAAAGTCATTTATGTGCCTGAAATTGGTCAAAATTGAAGCTTTTGTGTAAGCAAAACTCTGTAAAAATGGCAATTTTGGTCACTCTGAGGGGTTAAAAAGTGGTTATTCAACATGAGGCACGATCCATTTGACATTTTGAATCATTTTTGGTATAGTCCGAAAAATTCATTTTCTGATGAAAAACGATGACTCCGGACCTGTCGAACGTCCCCAAAATGGTCCATATTGATGACATTTTAACATTTAATCCTTTGACTCCAAACGACTGTTAGATGTGAATTAAGTCTTTTTCAACTAAAATAAGTGTGTTTAAAGTCATTTATGTGCCTGAAATTGGTCAAAATTGAAGCTTTTGTGTAAGCAAAACTCTGTAAAAATGGCAATTTTGGTCACTCTGAGGGGTTAAAAAGTGGTTATTCAACATGAGGCACGATCCATTTGACATTTTGAATCATTTTTGGTATAGTCCGAAAAATTCATTTTCTGATGAAAAACGATGACTCCGGACCTGTCGAACGTCCCCAAAATGGTCCATATCGATGAAATTTTAACATTTAATCCTTTGACTCCAAACGATTGTTGGATGTGAATTAAGTCTTTTTCAACTAAAATAAGTGTGTTTAAAGTCATTTATGTGCCTGAAATTGGTCAAAATTGAAACTTTTGTGTAAGCAAAACTCTGTAAAAATGGCAATTTTGGTCACTCTGAGGGGTTAAAAAGTGGTTATTCAACATGAGGCATATCGATGAAATTTTAACATTTAATCTTTTGACTCCAAACAACTGTTGGATGTGAATTAAGTTTTTTTCAACTAAAATAAGTGTGTTTAAAGTCATTTATGTGCCTGAAATCGGTCAAAATTGAAGCTTTTGTGTAAGCAAAACTCTGTAAAAATGGCAATTTTGGTCTCTCTGAGGGGTTAAAAAGTGGTTATTCAACATGAGGCACGATCCATTTGACATTTTGAATCATTTTTGGTATAGTCCGAAAAATTCATTTTCTGATGAAAAACGATGACTCCGGACCTGTCGAACGTCCCCAAAATGGTCCATATTGATGAAATTTTAACATTTAATCTTTTGACTCCAAACAACTGTTGGATGTGAATTATGACTTTTTCAACTAAAATAAGTGTGTTTAAAGTCATTTATGTGCCTGAAATCGGTCAAAATTGAAGCTTTTGTGTAAGCAAAACTCTGTAAAAATGGCAATTTTGGTCTCTCTGAGGGGTTAAAAAGTGGTTATTCAACATGAGGCACGATCCATTTGACATTTTGAATCATTTTTGGTATAGTCCGAAAAATTCATTTTCTGATGAAAAACGATGACTCCAGACCTGTCGAACGTCCCCAAAATGGTCCATATCGATAAAATTTTAACATTTAATCTTTTGACTCCAAACGACTGTTGGATGTGAATTATGACTTTTTCAACTAAAATAAGTGTGTTTAAAGTCATTTATGTGCCTGAAATTGGTCAAAATTGAAGCTTTTGTGTAAGCAAAACTCTGTAAAAATGGCAATTTTGGTCACTCTGAGGGGTTAAAAAGTGGTTATTCAACCTGAGGCACCATCACTTTGACATTTTGAATCATTTTTGGTACAGTCCGAAAAATTCATTTTCTGATGAAAAACGATGACTCCGGACCTGTCGAACGTCCCCAAAATGGTCCATATCGATGAAATTTTATCATTTAATCTTTTGACTCCAAACAACTGTTGGATGTGAATTAAGTCTTTTTCAACTAAAATAAGTGTGTTTAAAGTCATTTATGTGCCTGAAATTGGTCAAAATTGAAGCTTTTGTGTAAGCAAAACTCTGTAAAAATGGCAATTTTGGTCACTCTGATGGGTTAAAAAGTGGGTATTCAACATGAGGCACGATCTATTTGACATTTTGAATCATTTTTGGTATAGTCCGAAAAACTTATTTTCTGATGAAAAACGATGACTCCGGACCTGTCGAACATCCCCAAAATGGTCCATATCGATGAAATTTTAACATTTAATCTTTTGACTCCAAACGACTGTTGGATGTGAATTAAGTTTTTTTCAACTAAAATAAGTGTGTTTAAAGTAATTTATGTGCCTGAAATTGGTCAAAATTGAAGCTTTTGTGTAAGCAAAACTCTGTAAAAATGGCAATTTTGGTCACTCTGAGGGGTTAAAAAGTGGTTATTCAACCTGAGGCACCATCACTTTGACATTTTGAATCATTTTTGGTACAGTCCGAAAAATTCATTTTCTGATGAAAAATGATGACTCCGGACATGTCGAATGTCCCCAAAATGGTCCATATCGATGAATTTTTAACATTTAATCTTTTGACTCCAAACAACTGTTGGATGTGAATTAAGTATTTTTCAACTAAAATAAGTGTGTTTAAAGTCATTTATGTGCCTGAAATTGGTCAAAATTGAAGCTTTTGTATAAGCAAAACTCTGTAAAAATGGCAATTTTGGTCACTCTGATGGGTTAAAAAGTGGTTATTCAACATGAGGCACGATCTATTTGACATTTTGAATCATTTTTGGTATAGTCCGAAAAATTCATTTTCTGATGAAAAACGATGACTCCGGACCTGTCGAACGTCCCCAAAATGGTCCATATCGATGAAATTTTAACATTTAATCTTTTGACTCCAAACAACTGTTGGATGTGAATTAAGTCTTTTTCAACTAAAATAAGTGTGTTTAAAGTAATTTATGTGCCTGAAATTGGTCAAAATTGAAGCTTTTGTGTAAGCAAAACTCTGTAAAAATGGCAATTTTGGTCACTCTGAGGGGTTAAAAAGTGGTTATTCAACCTGAGGCACCATCACTTTGACATTTTGAATCATTTTTGGTACAGTCCGAAAAATTCATTTTCGGATGAAAAACGATGACTCCGGACCTTTCGAACGTCCCCAAAATGATCCATATCGATGAAATTTTAACATTTAATCTTTTGACTCCAAACAACTGTTGGATGTGAATTAAGTCTTTTTCAACTAAAATAAGTGTGTTTAAAGTCATTTATGTGCCTGAAATTTGTCAAAATTGAAGCTTTTGTGTAAGCAAAACTCTGTAAAAATGGCAATTTTGGTCACTCTGAGGGGTTAAAAAGTGGTTATTCAACATGAGGCACGATCCATTTGACATTTTGAATCATTTTTGGTATAGTCCGAAACATTCACTTTCTGATGAAAAACGATGACTCCGGACCTGTCGAACGTCCCCAAAATGGTCCATATCGATGAAATTTTAACATTTAATCCTTTGACTCCAAACGACTGTTGGATGTGAATTAAGTCTTTTTCAACTAAAATAAGTGTGTTTAAAGTCATTTATGTGCCTGAAAATGGTCAACATTGAAACTTTTGTGTAAGCAAAACTCTGTAAAAATGGTAATTTTGGTCACTCTGAGGGGTTAAAAAGTGGTTATTCAACATGAGGCACCATCACTTTGACATTTTGAATCATTTTTGGTACAGTCCGAAAAATTCATTTTCGGATGAAAAACGATGACTCCGGACCTGTCGAACTTCCCCAAAATGGTCCATATCGATGAAATTTTAACATTTAATCTTTTGACTCCAAACAACTGTTGGATGTGAATTAAGTTTTTTTCAACTAAAATAAGTGTGTTTAAAGTCATTTATGTGCCTGAAATCGGTCAAAATTGAAGCTTTTGTGTAAGCAAAACTCTGTAAAAATGGCAATTTTGGTCTCTCTGAGGGGTTAAAAAGTGGTTATTCAACATGAGGCACGATCCATTTGACATTTTGAATCATTTTTGGTATAGTCCGAAAAATTCATTTTCTGATGAAAAACGATGACTCCGGACCTGTCGAACGTCCCCAAAATGGTCCATATCGATGAAATTTTAACATTTAATCTTTTGACTCCAAACAACTGTTGGATGTGAATTATGACTTTTTCAACTAAAATAAGTGTGTTTAAAGTCATTTATGTGCCTGAAATCGGTCAAAATTGAAGCTTTTGTGTAAGCAAAACTCTGTAAAAATGGCAATTTAGGTCTCTCTGAGGGGTTAAAAAGTGGTTATTCAACATGAGGCACGATCCATTTGACATTTTGAATCATTTTTGGTATAGTCCAAAAAATTCATTTTCTGATGAAAAACGATGATTCCGGACCTGTCGAACGTCCCCAAAATGGTCCATATCGATGAAATTTGAACATTTAATCTTTTGACTCCAAACGACTGTTGGATGTGAATTAAGTCTTTTTCAACTAAAATAAGTGTGTTTAAAGTCATTTATGTGCCTGAAATTGGTCAAAATTGAAGCTTTTGTGTACGCAAAACTCTGTAAAAATGGCAATTTTGGTCACTCTGAGGGGTTAAAAAGTGGTTATTCAACATGAGGCACGATCTATTAGACATTTTGAATCATTTTTGGTATAGTCCGAAAAATTCATTTTCTGATGAAAAACGATGACTCCGGACCTGTCGAACGTCCCCAAAATGGTCCATATCGATGAAATTTTAACATTTAATCTTTTGACCCCAAACGACTGTTGGATGTGAATTATGACTTTTTCAACTAAAATAAGTGTGTTTAAAGTCATTTATGTGCCTGAAATTGGTCAAAATTGAAGCTTTTGTGTAAGCAAAACTCTGTAAAAATGGCAATTTTGGTCACTCTGAGGGGTTAAAAAGTCGTTATTCAACATGAGGCACGATCCATTTGACATTTTGAATCATTTTTGGTATAGTCCGAAAAATTCATTTTCTGATGAAAAACGATGACTCCGGACCTGTCAAACGTCCCCAAAATGGTCCATATCGATGAAATTTTAACATTTAATCCTTTGACTCCAAACGACTGTTGGATGTGAATTAAGTCTTTTTCAACTAAAATAAGTGTGTTTAAAGTCATTTATGTGCCTGAAATTGGTCAAAATTGAAGCTTTTGTGTAAGCAAAACTCTGTAAAAATGGCAATTTTGGTCTCTCTGAGGGGTTAAAAAGTGGTTATTCAACATGAGGCACGATCCATTTGACATTTTGAATCATTTTTGGTATAGTCCGAAAAATTCATTTTCTGATGAAAAACGATGACTCCGGACCTGTCGAACGTCCCCAAAATGGTCCATATCGATGAAATTTTAACATTTAATCTTTTGACTCCAAACGACTGTTGGATGTGAATTATGACTTTTTCAACTAAAATAAGTGTGTTTAAAGTCATTTATGTGCCTGAAATTGGTCAAAATTGAAGCTTTTGTGTAAGCAAAACTCTGTAAAAATGGCAATTTTGGTCACTCTGAGGGGTTAAAAAGTGGTTATTCAACCTGAGGCACCATCACTTTGACATTTTGAATCATTTTTGGTACAGTCCGAAAAATTCATTTTCTGATGAAAAATGATGACTCCGGACATGTCGAATGTCCCCAAAATGGTCCATATCGATGAATTTTTAACATTTAATCTTTTGACTCCAAACAACTGTTGGATGTGAATTAAGTATTTTTCAACTAAAATAAGTGTGTTTAAAGTCATTTATGTGCCTGAAATTGGTCAAAATTGAAGCTTTTGTATAAGCAAAACTCTGTAAAAATGGCAATTTTGGTCACTCTGATGGGTTAAAAAGTGGTTATTCAACATGAGGCACGATGTATTTGACATTTTGAATCATTTTTGGTATAGTCCGAAAAATTCATTTTCTGATGAAAAACGATGACTCCGGACCTGTCGAACGTCCCCAAAATGGTCCATATCGATGAAATTTTAACATTTAATCTTTTGACTCCAAACAACTGTTGGATGTGAATTAAGTCTTTTTCAACTAAAATAAGTGTGTTTAAAGTAATTTATGTGCCTGAAATTGGTCAAAATTGAAGCTTTTGTGTAAGCAAAACTCTGTAAAAATGGCAATTTTGGTCACTCTGAGGGGTTAAAAAGTGGTTATTCAACCTGAGGCACCATCACTTTGACATTTTGAATCATTTTTGGTACAGTCCGAAAAATTCATTTTCTGATGAAAAACGATGACTCCGGACCTTTCGAACGTCCCCAAAATGATCCATATCGATGAAATTTTAACATTTAATCTTTTGACTCCAAACAACTGTTGGATGTGAATTAAGTCTTTTTCAACTAAAATAAGTGTGTTTAAAGTCATTTATGTGCCTGAAATTTGTCAAAATTGAAGCTTTTGTGTAAGCAAAACTCTGTAAGAATGGCAATTTTGGTCACTCTGAGGGGTTAAAAAGTGGTTATTCAACATGAGGCACGATCCATTTGACATTTTGAATCATTTTTGGTATAGTCCGAAACATTCACTTTCTGATGAAAAACGATGACTCCGGACCTGTCGAACGTCCCCAAAATGGTCCATATCGATGAAATTTTAACATTTAATCCTTTGACTCCAAACGACTGTTGGATGTGAATTAAGTCTTTTTCAACTAAAATAAGTGTGTTTAAAGTCATTTATGTGCCTGAAAATGGTCAACATTGAAACTTTTGTGTAAGCATAACTCTGTAAAAATGGTAATTTTGGTCACTCTGAGGGGTTAAAAAGTGGTTATTCAACATGAGGCACCATCACTTTGACATTTTGAATCATTTTTGGTACAGTCCGAAAAATTCATTTTCGGATGAAAAACGATGACTCCGGACCTGTCGAACTTCCCCAAAATGGTCCATATCGATGAAATTTTAACATTTAATCTTTTGACTCCAAACAACTGTTGGATGTGAATTAAGTTTTTTTCAACTAAAATAAGTGTGTTTAAAGTCATTTATGTGCCTGAAATCGGTCAAAATTGAAGCTTTTGTGTAAGCAAAACTCTGTAAAAATGGCAATTTTGGTCTCTCTGAGGGGTTAAAAAGTGGTTATTCAACATGAGGCACGATCCATTTGACATTTTGAATCATTTTTGGTATAGTCCGAAAAATTCATTTTCTGATGAAAAACGATGACTCCGGACCTGTCGAACGTCCCCAAAATGGTCCATATCGATGAAATTTCAACATTTAATCTTTTGACTCCAAACAACTGTTGGATGTGAATTATGACTTTTTCAACTAAAATAAGTGTGTTTAAAGTCATTTATGTGCCTGAAATCGGTCAAAATTGAAGCTTTTGTGTAAGCAAAACTCTGTAAAAATGGCAATTTTGGTCTCTCTGAGGGGTTAAAAAGTGGTTATTCAACATGAGGCACGATCCATTTGACATTTTGAATCATTTTTGGTATAGTCCAAAAAATTCATTTTCTGATGAAAAACGATGATTCCGGACCTGTCGAACGTCCCCAAAATGGTCCATATCGATGAAATTTGAACATTTAATCTTTTGACTCCAAATGACTGTTGGATGTGAATTAAGTCTTTTTCAACTAAAATAAGTGTGTTTAAAGTCATTTATGTGCCTGAAATTGGTCAAAATTGAAGCTTTTGTGTACGCAAAACTCTGTAAAAATGGCAATTTTGGTCACTCTGAGGGGTTAAAAAGTGGTTATTCAACATGAGGCACGATCTATTAGACATTTTGAATCATTTTTGGTATAGTCCGAAAAATTCATTTTCTGATGAAAAACGATGACTCCGGACCTGTCGAACGTCCCCAAAATGGTCCATATCGATGAAATTTTAACATTTAATCTTTTGACCCCAAACGACTGTTGGATGTGAATTATGACTTTTTCAACTAAAATAAGTGTGTTTAAAGTCATTTATGTGCTTGAAATTGGTCAAAATTGAAGCTTTTGTGTAAGCAAAACTCTGTAAAAATGGCAATTTTGGTCACTCTGAGGGGTTAAAAAGTGGTTATTCAACATGAGGCACGATCCATTTGACATTTTGAATCATTTTTGGTATAGTCCGAAAAATTCATTTTCTGATGAAAAACGATGACTCCGGACCTGTCGAACGTCCCCAAAATGGTCCATATCGATGAAATTTTAACATTTAATCCTTTGACTCCAAACGACTGTTAGATGTGAATTAAGTCTTTTTCAACTAAAATAAGTGTGTTTAAAGTCATTTATGTGCCTGAAATTGGTCAAAATTGAAGCTTTTGTGTAAGCAAAACTCTGTAAAAATGGCAATTTTGGTCACTCTGAGGGGTTAAAAAGTGGTTATTCAACATGAGGCACGATCCATTTGACATTTTGAATCATTTTTGGTATAGTCCGAAAAATTCATTTTCTGATGAAAAACGATGACTCCGGACCTGTCGAACGTCCCCAAAATGGTCCATATCGATGAAATTTTAACATTTAATCCTTTGACTCCAAACGACTGTTGGATGTGAATTAAGTCTTTTTCAACTAAAATAAGTGTGTTTAAAGTCATTTATGTGCCTGAAATTGGTCAAAATTGAAACTTTTGTGTAAGCAAAACTCTGTAAAAATGGCAATTTTGGTCACTCTGAGGGGTTAAAAAGTGGTTATTCAACATGAGGCACGATCCATTTGACATTTTGAATCATTTTTGTTATAGTCCGAAAAATTCATTTTCTGATGAAAAACGATGACTCCGGACCTGTCGAACGTCCCCAAAATGGTCCATATTGATGACATTTTAACATTTAATCCTTTGACTCCAAACGACTGTTAGATGTGAATTAAGTCTTTTTCAACTAAAATAAGTGTGTTTAAAGTCATTTATGTGCCTGAAATTGGTCAAAATTGAAGCTTTTGTGTAAGCAAAACTCTGTAAAAATGGCAATTTTGGTCACTCTGAGGGGTTAAAAAGTGGTTATTCAACATGAGGCACGATCCATTTGACATTTTGAATCATTTTTGGTATAGTCCGAAAAATTCATTTTCTGATGAAAAACGATGACTCCGGACCTGTCGAACGTCCCCAAAATGGTCCATATCGATGAAATTTTAACATTTAATCCTTTGACTCCAAACGATTGTTGGATGTGAATTAAGTCTTTTTCAACTAAAATAAGTGTGTTTAAAGTCATTTATGTGCCTGAAATTGGTCAAAATTGAAACTTTTGTGTAAGCAAAACTCTGTAAAAATGGCAATTTTGGTCACTCTGAGGGGTTAAAAAGTGGTTATTCAACATGAGGCATATCGATGAAATTTTAACATTTAATCTTTTGACTCCAAACAACTGTTGGATGTGAATTAAGTTTTTTTCAACTAAAATAAGTGTGTTTAAAGTCATTTATGTGCCTGAAATCGGTCAAAATTGAAGCTTTTGTGTAAGCAAAACTCTGTAAAAATGGCAATTTTGGTCTCTCTGAGGGGTTAAAAAGTGGTTATTCAACATGAGGCACGATCCATTTGACATTTTGAATCATTTTTGGTATAGTCCGAAAAATTCATTTTCTGATGAAAAACGATGACTCCGGACCTGTCGAACGTCCCCAAAATGGTCCATATTGATGAAATTTTAACATTTAATCTTTTGACTCCAAACAACTGTTGGATGTGAATTATGACTTTTTCAACTAAAATAAGTGTGTTTAAAGTCATTTATGTGCCTGAAATCGGTCAAAATTGAAGCTTTTGTGTAAGCAAAACTCTGTAAAAATGGCAATTTTGGTCTCTCTGAGGGGTTAAAAAGTGGTTATTCAACATGAGGCACGATCCATTTGACATTTTGAATCATTTTTGGTATAGTCCGAAAAATTCATTTTCTGATGAAAAACGATGACTCCAGACCTGTCGAACGTCCCCAAAATGGTCCATATCGATAAAATTTTAACATTTAATCTTTTGACTCCAAACGACTGTTGGATGTGAATTATGACTTTTTCAACTAAAATAAGTGTGTTTAAAGTCATTTATGTGCCTGAAATTGGTCAAAATTGAAGCTTTTGTGTAAGCAAAACTCTGTAAAAATGGCAATTTTGGTCACTCTGAGGGGTTAAAAAGTGGTTATTCAACCTGAGGCACCATCACTTTGACATTTTGAATCATTTTTGGTACAGTCCGAAAAATTCATTTTCTGATGAAAAACGATGACTCCGGACCTGTCGAACGTCCCCAAAATGGTCCATATCGATGAAATTTTAACATTTAATCTTTTGACTCCAAACAACTGTTGGATGTGAATTAAGTCTTTTTCAACTAAAATAAGTGTGTTTAAAGTAATTTATGTGCCTGAAATTGGTCAAAATTGAAGCTTTTGTGTAAGCAAAACTCTGTAAAAATGGCAATTTTGGTCACTCTGAGGGGTTAAAAAGTGGTTATTCAACCTGAGGCACCATCACTTTGACATTTTGAATCATTTTTGGTACAGTCCGAAAAATTCATTTTCTGATGAAAAATGATGACTCCGGACATGTCGAATGTCCCCAAAATGGTCCATATCGATGAATTTTTAACATTTAATCTTTTGACTCCAAACAACTGTTGGATGTGAATTAAGTATTTTTCAACTAAAATAAGTGTGTTTAAAGTCATTTATGTGCCTGAAATTGGTCAAAATTGAAGCTTTTGTATAAGCGAAACTCTGTAAAAATGGCAATTTTTGTCACTCTGATGGGTTAAAAAGTGGTTATTCAACATGAGGCACGATCTATTTGACATTTTGAATCATTTTTGGTATAGTCCGAAAAATTCATTTTCTGATGAAAAACGATGACTCCGGACCTGTCGAACGTCCCCAAAATGGTCCATATCGATGAAATTTTAACATTTAATCTTTTGACTCCAAACAACTGTTGGATGTGAATTAAGTCTTTTTCAACTAAAATAAGTGTGTTTAAAGTAATTTATGTGCCTGAAATTGGTCAAAATTGAAGCTTTTGTGTAAGCAAAACTCTGTAAAAATGGCAATTTTGGTCACTCTGAGGGGTTAAAAAGTGGTTATTCAACCTGAGGCACCATCACTTTGACATTTTGAATCATTTTTGGTACAGTCCGAAAAATTCATTTTCTGATGAAAAACGATGACTCCGGACCTTTCGAACGTCCCCAAAATGATCCATATCGATGAAGTTTTAACATTTAATCTTTTGACTCCAAACAACTGTTGGATGTGAATTAAGTTTTTTTCAACTAAAATAAGTGTGTTTAAAGTCATTTATGTGCCTGAAATCGGTCAAAATTGAAGCTTTTGTGTAAGCAAAACTCTGTAAAAATGGCAATTTTGGTCTCTCTGAGGGGTTAAAAAGTGGTTATTCAACATGAGGCACGATCCATTTGACATTTTGAATCATTTTTGGTATAGTCCGAAAAATTCATTTTCTGATGAAAAACGATGACTCCGGACCTGTCGAACGTCCCCAAAATGGTCCATATCGATGAAATTTTAACATTTAATCTTTTGACTCCAAACAACTGTTGGATGTGAATTATGACTTTTTCAACTAAAATAAGTGTGTTTAAAGTCATTTATGTGCCTGAAATCGGTCAAAATTGAAGCTTTTGTGTAAGCAAAACTCTGTAAAAATGGCAATTTTGGTCTCTCTGAGGGGTTAAAAAGTGGTTATTCAACATGAGGCACGATCCATTTGACATTTTGAATCATTTTTGGTATAGTCCAAAAAATTCATTTTCTGATGAAAAACGATGATTCCGGACCTGTCGAACGTCCCCAAAATGGTCCATATCGATGAAATTTGAACATTTAATCTTTTGACTCCAAACGACTGTTGGATGTGAATTAAGTCTTTTTCAACTAAAATAAGTGTGTTTAAAGTCATTTATGTGCCTGAAATTGGTCAAAATTGAAGCTTTTGTGTACGCAAAACTCTGTAAAAATGGCAATTTTGGTCACTCTGAGGGGTTAAAAAGTGGTTATTCAACATGAGGCACGATCTATTAGACATTTTGAATCATTTTTGGTATAGTCCGAAAAATTCATTTTCTGATGAAAAACGATGACTCCGGACCTGTCGAACGTCCCCAAAATGGTCCATATCGATGAAATTTTAACATTTAATCTTTTGACCCCAAACGACTGTTGGATGTGAATTATGACTTTTTCAACTAAAATAAGTGTGTTTAAAGTCATTTATGTGCCTGAAATTGGTCAAAATTGAAGCTTTTGTGTAAGCAAAACTCTGTAAAAATGGCAATTTTGGTCACTCTGAGGGGTTAAAAAGTCGTTATTCAACATGAGGCACGATCCATTTGACATTTTGAATCATTTTTGGTATAGTCCGAAAAATTCATTTTCTGATGAAAAACGATGACTCCGGACCTGTCAAACGTCCCCAAATTGTCCATATCGATGAAATTTTAACATTTAATCCTTTGACTCCAAACGACTGTTGGATGTGAATTAAGTCTTTTTCAACTAAAATAAGTGTGTTTAAAGTCATTTATGTGCCTGAAATTGGTCAAAATTGAAGCTTTTGTGTAAGCAAAACTCTGTAAAAATGGCCATTTTGGTCTCTCTGAGGGGTTAAAAAGTGGTTATTCAACATGAGGCACGATCCATTTGACATTTTGAATCATTTTTGGTATAGTCCGAAAAATTCATTTTCTGATGAAAAACGATGACTCCGGACCTGTCGAACGTCCCCAAAATGGTCCATATCGATGAAATTTTAACATTTAATCTTTTGACTCCAAACGACTGTTGGATGTGAATTATGACTTTTTCAACTAAAATAAGTGTGTTTAAAGTCATTTATGTGCCTGAAATTGGTCAAAATTGAAGCTTTTGTGTAAGCAAAACTCTGTAAAAATGGCAATTTTGGTCACTCTGAGGGGTTAAAAAGTGGTTATTCAACCTGAGGCACCATCACTTTGACATTTTGAATCATTTTTGGTACAGTCCGAAAAATTCATTTTCTGATGAAAAATGATGACTCCGGACATGTCGAATGTCCCCAAAATGGTCCATATCGATGAATTTTTAACATTTAATCTTTTGACTCCAAACAACTGTTGGATGTGAATTAAGTATTTTTCAACTAAAATAAGTGTGTTTAAAGTCATTTATGTGCCTGAAATTGGTCAAAATTGAAGCTTTTGTATAAGCAAAACTCTGTAAAAATGGCAATTTTGGTCACTCTGATGGGTTAAAAAGTGGTTATTCAACATGAGGCACGATCTATTTGACATTTTGAATCATTTTTGGTATAGTCCGAAAAATTCATTTTCTGATGAAAAACGATGACTCCGGACCTGTCGAACGTCCCCAAAATGGTCCATATCGATGAAATTTTAACATTTAATCTTTTGACTCCAAACAACTGTTGGATGTGAATTAAGTCTTTTTCAACTAAAATAAGTGTGTTTAAAGTAATTTATGTGCCTGAAATTGGTCAAAATTGAAGCTTTTGTGTAAGCAAAACTCTGTAAAAATGGCAATTTTGGTCACTCTGAGGGGTTAAAAAGTGGTTATTCAACCTGAGGCACCATCACTTTGACATTTTGAATCATTTTTGGTACAGTCCGAAAAATTCATTTTCTGATGAAAAACGATGACTCCGGACCTTTCGAACGTCCCCAAAATGATCCATATCGATGAAATTTTAACATTTAATCTTTTGACTCCAAACAACTGTTGGATGTGAATTAAGTCTTTTTCAACTAAAATAAGTGTGTTTAAAGTCATTTATGTGCCTGAAATTTGTCAAAATTGAAGCTTTTGTGTAAGCAAAACTCTGTAAAAATGGCAATTTTGGTCACTCTGAGGGGTTAAAAAGTGGTTATTCAACATGAGGCACGATCCATTTGACATTTTGAATCATTTTTGGTATAGTCCGAAACATTCACTTTCTGATGAAAAACGATGACTCCGGACCTGTCGAACGTCCCCAAAATGGTCCATATCGATGAAATTTTAACATTTAATCCTTTGACTCCAAACGACTGTTGGATGTGAATTAAGTCTTTTTCAACTAAAATAAGTGTGTTTAAAGTCATTTATGTGCCTGAAAATGGTCAACATTGAAACTTTTGTGTAAGCAAAACTCTGTAAAAATGGTAATTTTGGTCACTCTGAGGGGTTAAAAAGTGGTTATTCAACATGAGGCACCATCACTTTGACATTTTGAATCATTTTTGGTACAGTCCGAAAAATTCATTTTCGGATGAAAAACGATGACTCCGGACCTGTCGAACTTCCCCAAAATGGTCCATATCGATGAAATTTTAACATTTAATCTTTTGACTCCAAACAACTGTTGGATGTGAATTAAGTTTTTTTCAACTAAAATAAGTGTGTTTAAAGTCATTTATGTGCCTGAAATCGGTCAAAATTGAAGCTTTTGTGTAAGCAAAACTCTGTAAAAATGGCAATTTTGGTCTCTCTGAGGGGTTAAAAAGTGGTTATTCAACATGAGGCACGATCCATTTGACATTTTGAATCATTTTTGGTATAGTCCGAAAAATTCATTTTCTGATGAAAAACGATGACTCCGGACCTGTCGAACGTCCCCAAAATGGTCCATATCGATGAAATTTCAACATTTAATCTTTTGACTCCAAACAACTGTTGGATGTGAATTATGACTTTTTCAACTAAAATAAGTGTGTTTAAAGTCATTTATGTGCCTGAAATCGGTCAAAATTGAAGCTTTTGTGTAAGCAAAACTCTGTAAAAATGGCAATTTTGGTCTCTCTGAGGGGTTAAAAAGTGGTTATTCAACATGAGGCACGATCCATTTGACATTTTGAATCATTTTTGGTATAGTCCAAAAAATTCATTTTCTGATGAAAAACGATGATTCCGGACCTGTCGAACGTCCCCAAAATGGTCCATATCGATGAAATTTGAACATTTAATCTTTTGACTCCAAATGACTGTTGGATGTGAATTAAGTCTTTTTCAACTAAAATAAGTGTGTTTAAAGTCATTTATGTGCCTGAAATTGGTCAAAATTGAAGCTTTTGTGTACGCAAAACTCTGTAAAAATGGCAATTTTGGTCACTCTGAGGGGTTAAAAAGTGGTTATTCAACATGAGGCACGATCTATTAGACATTTTGAATCATTTTTGGTATAGTCCGAAAAATTCATTTTCTGATGAAAAACGATGACTCCGGACCTGTCGAACGTCCCCAAAATGGTCCATATCGATGAAATTTTAACATTTAATCTTTTGACCCCAAACGACTGTTGGATGTGAATTATGACTTTTTCAACTAAAATAAGTGTGTTTAAAGTCATTTATGTGCTTGAAATTGGTCAAAATTGAAGCTTTTGTGTAAGCAAAACTCTGTAAAAATGGCAATTTTGGTCACTCTGAGGGGTTAAAAAGTGGTTATTCAACATGAGGCACGATCCATTTGACATTTTGAATCATTTTTGGTATAGTCCGAAAAATTCATTTTCTGATGAAAAACGATGACTCCGGACCTGTCGAACGTCCCCAAAATGGTCCATATCGATGAAATTTTAACATTTAATCCTTTGACTCCAAACGACTGTTAGATGTGAATTAAGTCTTTTTCAACTAAAATAAGTGTGTTTAAAGTCATTTATGTGCCTGAAATTGGTCAAAATTGAAGCTTTTGTGTAAGCAAAACTCTGTAAAAATGGCAATTTTGGTCACTCTGAGGGGTTAAAAAGTGGTTATTCAACATGAGGCACGATCCATTTGACATTTTGAATCATTTTTGGTATAGTCCGAAAAATTCATTTTCTGATGAAAAACGATGACTCCGGACCTGTCGAACGTCCCCAAAATGGTCCATATCGATGAAATTTTAACATTTAATCCTTTGACTCCAAACGACTGTTGGATGTGAATTAAGTCTTTTTCAACTAAAATAAGTGTGTTTAAAGTCATTTATGTGCCTGAAATTGGTCAAAATTGAAACTTTTGTGTAAGCAAAACTCTGTAAAAATGGCAATTTTGGTCACTCTGAGGGGTTAAAAAGTGGTTATTCAACATGAGGCACGATCCATTTGACATTTTGAATCATTTTTGGTATAGTCCGAAAAATTCATTTTCTGATGAAAAACGATGACTCCGGACCTGTCGAACGTCCCCAAAATGGTCCATATTGATGACATTTTAACATTTAATCCTTTGACTCCAAACGACTGTTAGATGTGAATTAAGTCTTTTTCAACTAAAATAAGTGTGTTTAAAGTCATTTATGTGCCTGAAATTGGTCAAAATTGAAGCTTTTGTGTAAGCAAAACTCTGTAAAAATGGCAATTTTGGTCACTCTGAGGGGTTAAAAAGTGGTTATTCAACATGAGGCACGATCCATTTGACATTTTGAATCATTTTTGGTATAAACCGAAAAATTCATTTTCTGATGAAAAACGATGACTCCGGACCTGTCGAACGTCCCCAAAATGGTCCATATCGATGAAATTTTAACATTTAATCCTTTGACTCCAAACGATTGTTGGATGTGAATTAAGTCTTTTTCAACTAAAATAAGTGTGTTTAAAGTCATTTATGTGCCTGAAATTGGTCAAAATTGAAACTTTTGTGTAAGCAAAACTCTGTAAAAATGGCAATTTTGGTCACTCTGAGGGGTTAAAAAGTGGTTATTCAACATGAGGCATATCGATGAAATTTTAACATTTAATCTTTTGACTCCAAAACAACTGTTGGATGTGAATTAAGTTTTTTTCAACTAAAATAAGTGTGTTTAAAGTCATTTATGTGCCTGAAATCGGTCAAAATTGAAGCTTTTGTGTAAGCAAAACTCTGTAAAAATGGCAATTTTGGTCTCTCTGAGGGGTTAAAAAGTGGTTATTCAACATGAGGCACGATCCATTTGACATTTTGAATCATTTTTGGTATAGTCCGAAAAATTCATTTTCTGATGAAAAACGATGACTCCGGACCTGTCGAACGTCCCCAAAATGGTCCATATTGATGAAATTTTAACATTTAATCTTTTGACTCCAAACAACTGTTGGATGTGAATTATGACTTTTTCAACTAAAATAAGTGTGTTTAAAGTCATTTATGTGCCTGAAATCGGTCAAAATTGAAGCTTTTGTGTAAGCAAAACTCTGTAAAAATGGCAATTTTGGTCTCTCTGAGGGGTTAAAAAGTGGTTATTCAACATGAGGCACGATCCATTTGACATTTTGAATCATTTTTGGTATAGTCCGAAAAATTCATTTTCTGATGAAAAACGATGACTCCGGACCTATCGAACGTCCCCAAAATGGTCCATATCGATGAAATTTTAACATTTAATCTTTTGACTCCAAACGACTGTTGGATGTGAATTATGACTTTTTCAACTAAAATAAGTGTGTTTAAAGTCATTTATGTGCCTGAAATTGGTCAAAATTGAAGCTTTTGTGTAAGCAAAACTCTGTAAAAATGGCAATTTTGGTCACTCTGAGGGGTTAAAAAGTGGTTATTCAACCTGAGGCACCATCACTTTGACATTTTGAATCATTTTTGGTACAGTCCGAAAAATTCATTTTCTGATGAAAAACGATGACTCCGGACCTTTCGAACGTCCCCAAAATGGTCCATATCGATGAAATTTTAACATTTAATCTTTTGACTCCAAACAACTGTTGGATGTGAATTAAGTCTTTTTCAACTAAAATAAGAGTGTTTAAAGTCATTTAGGTGCCTGAAATTGGTCAAATTTGAAGCTTTTGTGTAAGCAAAACTATGTAAAAATGGCAATTTTGGTCACTCTGAGGGGTTAAAAAGTGGTTATTCAACATGAGGCACCATCACTTTGACATTTTGAATCATTTTTGGTACAGTCCGAAAAATTCATTTTCTGATGAAAAACGATGACTCCGGACCTGTCGAACGTCCCCAAAATGGTCCATATCGATGAAATTTTAACATTTAATCTTTTGACTCCAAATAACTGTTGGATGTGAATTATGACTTTTTCAACTAAAATAAGTGTGTTTAAAGTCATTTATGTGCCTGAAATCGGTCAAAATTGAAGCTTTTGTGTAAGCAAAACTCTGTAAAAATGGCAATTTTGGTCTCTCTGAGGGGTTAAAAAGTGGTTATTCAACATGAGGCACGATCCATTTGACATTTTGAATCATTTTTGGTATAGTCCGAAAAATACATTTTCTGATGAAAAACGATGACTCAGGACCTGTCGAACGTCCCCAAAATGGTCCATATTGATGAAATTTTAACATTTAATGTTTTGACTCCAAACAACTGTTGGATGTTAATTATGACTTTTTCAACTAAAATAAGTGTGTTTAAAGTCATTTATGTGCCTGAAATCGGTCAAAATTGAAGCTTTTGTGTAAGCAAAACTCTGTAAAAATGGCAATTTTGGTCTCTCTGAGGGGTTAAAAAGTGGTTATTCAACATGAGGCACGATCCATTTGACATTTTGAATCATTTTTGGTATAGTCCGAAAAATTCATTTTCTGATGAAAAACGATGACTCCGGACCTGTCGAACGTCCCCAAAATGGTCCATATCGATGAAATTTTAACATTAAATCTTTTGACTCCAAACGACTGTTGGATGTGAATTATGACTTTTTCAACTAAAATAAGTGTGTTTAAAGTCATTTATGTGCCTGAAATTGGTCAAAATTGAAGCTTTTGTGTAAGCAAAACTCTGTAAAAATGGCAATTTTGGTCACTCTGAGGGGTTAAAAAGTGGTTATTCAACATGAGGCACGATCCATTTGACATTTTGAATGATTTTTGGTAGAGTCCGAAAAATTCATTTTCTGATGAAAAACGATGACTCCGGACCTGTCGAACGTCTCCAAAATGGTCCATATCGATGAAATTTTAACATTTAATCTTTTGACTCCAAACAACTGTTGGATGTGAATTAAGTCTTTTTCAACTAAAATAAGTGTGTTTAAAGTCATTTATGTGCCTGAAATTGGTCAAAATTGAAGCTTTTGTGTAAGCAAAACTCTGTAAAAATGGCAATTTTGGTCACTCTGAGGGGTTAAAAAGTGGTTATTCAACATGATGCACGATCCATTTGACATTTTGAATCATTTTTGGTATAGTCCGAAAAATTCATTTTCTGATGAAAAACGATGACTCCGGACCTGTCGAACGTCCCCAAAATGTTCCATATCGATGAAATTTTAACATTTAATCTTTTGACTCCAAACGACTGTTGGATGTGAATTATGACTTTTTCAACTAAAATAAGTGTGTTTAAAGTCATTTATGTGCCTGAAATTGGTCAAAATTGAAGCTTTTGTGTAAGCAAAACTCTGTAAAAATGGCAATTTTGGTCACTCTGAGGGGTTAAAAAGTGGTTATTCAACATGAGGCAAGATCCATTTGACATTTTGAATCATTTTTGGTACAGTCCGAAAAATTAATTTTTTGATGAAAAATGATGACTCCGGACCTGTCGAACATCCCAAAAATGGTCCATATCGATGAAATTTCAACATTTAATCTTATGACTCCAAACGACTGTTGGATGTGAATTATGACTTTTTCAAATAAAATAAGTGTGTTTAAAGTCATTTATGTGCCTGAAATTGGTCAAAATTGAAGCTTTTGTGTAAGCAAAACTCTGTAAAAATGGCAATTTTGGTCACTCTGAGGGGTTAACAAGTGGTTATTCAACCTGAGGCACCATCACTTTGACATTTTGAATCATTTTTGGTACAGTCCGAAAAATTCATTTTCTGATGAAAAACGATGACTCCGGACCTGTCGAACGTCCCCAAAATGGTCCATATCGATGAAATTTTAACATTTAATCTTTTGACTCCAAACAACTGTTGGATGTGAATTAAGTCTTTTTCAACTAAAATAAGTGTGTTTAAAGTCATTTATGTGCCTGAAATTGGTCAAAATTGAAGCTTTTGTGTAAGCAAAACTCTGTAAAAATGGCAATTTTGGTCACTCTGATGGGTTAAAAAGTGGGTATTCAACATGAGGCACGATCTATTTGACATTTTGAATCATTTTTGGTATAGTCCGAAAAATTTATTTTCTGATGAAAAACGATGACTCCGGACCTGTCGAACATCCCCAAAATGGTCCATATCGATGAAATTTTAACATTTAATCTTTTGACTCCAAACGACTGTTGGATGTGAATTAAGTTTTTTTCAACTAAAATAAGTGTGTTTAAAGTAATTTATGTGCCTGAAATTGGTCAAAATTGAAGCTTTTGTGTAAGCAAAACTCTGTAAAAATGGCAATTTTGGTCACTCTGAGGGGTTAAAAAGTGGTTATTCAACCTGAGGCACCATCACTTTGACATTTTGAATCATTTTTGGTACAGTCCGAAAAATTCATTTTCTGATGAAAAATGATGACTCCGGACATGTCGAATGTCCCCAAAATGGTCCATATCGATGAAATTTTAACATTTAATCTTTTGACTCCAAACAACTGTTGGATGTGAATTAAGTATTTTTCAACTAAAATAAGTGTGTTTAAAGTCATTTATGTGCCTGAAATTGGTCAAAATTGAAGCTTTTGTATAAGCAAAACTCTGTAAAAATGGCAATTTTGGTCACTCTGATGGGTTAAAAAGTGGTTATTCAACATGAGGCACGATCTATTTGACATTTTGAATCATTTTTGGTATAGTCCGAAAAATTCATTTTCTGATGAAAAACGATGACTCCGGACCTGTCGAACGTCCCCAAAATGGTCCATATCGATGAAATTTTAACATTTAATCTTTTGACTCCAAACAACTGTTAGATGTGAATTAAGTATTTTTCAACTAAAATAAGTGTGTTTAAAGTAATTTATGTGCCTGAAATTGGTCAAAATTGAAGCTTTTGTGTAAGCAAAACTCTGTAAAAATGGCAATTTTGGTCACTCTGAGGGGTTAAAAAGTGGTTATTCAACCTGAGGCACCATCACTTTGACATTTTGAATCATTTTTGGTACAGTCCGAAAAATTCATTTTCTGATGAAAAACGATGACTCCGGACCTTTCGAACGTCCCCAAAATGATCCATATCGATGAAATTTTAACATTTAATCTTTTGACTCCAAACAACTGTTGGATGTGAATTAAGTCTTTTTCAACTAAAATAAGTGTGTTTAAAGTCATTTATGTGCCTGAAATTTGTCAAAATTGAAGCTTTTGTGTAAGCAAAACTCTGTAAAAATGGCAATTTTGGTCACTCTGAGGGGTTAAAAAGTGGTTATTCAACATGAGGCACGGTCCATTTGACATTTTGAATCATTTTTGGTATAGTCCGAAACATTCACTTTCTGATGAAAAACGATGACTCCGGACCTGTCGAACGTCCCCAAAATGGTCCATATCGATGAAATTTTAACATTTAATCCTTTGACTCCAAACGACTGTTGGATGTGAATTAAGTCTTTTTCAACTAAAATAAGTGTGTTTAAAGTCATTTATGTGCCTGAAAATGGTCAACATTGAAACTTTTGTGTAAGCAAAACTCTGTAAAAATGGTAATTTTGGTCACTCTGAGGGGTTAAAAAGTGGTTATTCAACATGAGGCACCATCACTTTGACATTTTGAATCATTTTTGGTACAGTTCGAAAAATTCATTTTCGGATGAAAAACGATGACTCCGGACCTGTCGAACTTCCCCAAAATGGTCCATATCGATGAAATTTTAACATTTAATCTTTTGACTCCAAACAACTGTTGGATGTGAATTAAGTCTTTTTCAACTAAAATAAGTGTGTTTAAAGTCATTTATGTGCCTGAAATTGGTCAAAATTGAAGCTTTTGTGTAAGCAAAACTCTGTAAAAATGGCAATTTTGGTCACTCTGAGGGGTTAAAAAGTGGTTATTCAACATGAGGCACGATCCATTTGACATTTTGAATCATTTTTGGTATAGTCCGAAAAATTCATTTTCTGATGAAAAACGATGACTCCGGACCTGTCGAACGTCCCCAAAATGGTCCATATCGATGAAATTTTAACATTTAATCTTCTGACTCCAAACGACTGTTGGATGTGAATTATGACTTTTTCAACTAAAATAAGTGTGTTTAAAGTCATTTATGTGCCTGAAATTGGTAAAAATTGAAGCTTTTGTGTAAGCAAAACTCTGTAAAAATGGCAATTTTGGTCACTCTGAGGGGTTAAAAAGTGGTTATTCAACCTGAGGCACCATCACTTTGACATTTTGAATCATTTTTGGTACAGTCCGAAAAATTCATTTTCTGATGAAAAACGATGACTCCGGACCTTTCGAACGTCCCCAAAATGGTCCATATCGATGAAATTTTAACATTTAATCTTTTGACTCCAAACAACTGTTGGATGTGAATTAAGTCTTTTTCAACTAAAATAAGTGTGTTTAAAGTCATTTATGTGCCTGAAATTGGTCAAAATTGAAGCTTTTGTGTAAGCAAAACTATGTAAAAATGGCAATTTTGGTCACTCTGAGGGGTTAAAAAGTGGTTATTCAACATGAGGCACGATCCATTTGACATTTTGAATCATTTTTGGTATAGTCCGAAAAATTCATTTTCTGATGAAAAACGATGACTCCGGACCTGTCGAACGTCCCCAAAATGGTCCATATCGATGAAATTTTAACATTTAATCCTTTGACTCCAAACGACTGTTGGATGTGAATTAAGTCTTTTTCAACTAAAATAAGTGTGTTTAAAGTCATTTATGTGCCTGAAATTGGTCAAAATTGAAACTTTTGTGTAAGCAAAACTCTGTAAAAATGGCAATTTTGGTCACTCTGTGGGGTTAAAAAGTGGTTATTCAACATGAGGCACCATCACTTTGACATTTTGAATCATTTTTGGTACAGTCCGAAAAATTCATTTTCTGATGAAAAACGATGACTCCGGACCTGTCGAACGTACCCAAAATGGTCCATATCGATGAAATTTTAACATTTAATCTTTTGACTCCAAACAACTGTTGGATGTGAATTAAGTTTTTTTCAACTAAAATAAGTGTGTTTAAAGTCATTTATGTGCCTGAAATCGGTCAAAATTGAAGCTTTTGTGTAAGCAAAACTCTGTAAAAATGGCAATTTTGGTCTCTCTGAGGGGTTAAAAAGTGGTTATTCAACATGAGGCACGATCCATTTGACATTTTGAATCATTTTTGGTATAGTCCGAAAAATTCATTTTCTGATGAAAAACAATGACTCCGGACCTGTCGAACGTCCCCAAAATGGTCCATATTGATGAAATTTTAACATTTAATCTTTTGACTCCAAACAACTGTTGGATGTGAATTATGACTTTTTCAACTAAAATAAGTGTGTTTAAAGTCATTTATGTGCCTGAAATCGGTCAAAATTGAAGCTTTTGTGTAAGCAAAACTCTGTAAAAATGGCAATTTTGGTCTCTCTGAGGGGTTAAAAAGTGGTTATTCAACATGAGGCACGATCCATTTGACATTTTGAATCATTTTTGGTATAGTCCGAAAAATTCATTTTCTGATGAAAAACGATGACTCCGGACCTGTCGAACGTCCCCAAAATGGTCCATATTGATGAAATTTTAACATTTAATCTTTTGACTCCAAACAACTGTTGGATGTGAATTATGACTTTTTCAACTAAAATAAGTGTGTTTAAAGTCATTTATGTGCCTGAAATCGGTCAAAATTGAAGCTTTTGTGTAAGCAAAACTCTGTAAAAATGGCAATTTTGGTCTCTCTGAGGGGTTAAAAAGTGGTTATTCAACATGAGGCACGATCCATTTGACATTTTGAATCATTTTTGGTATAGTCCGAAAAATTCATTTTCTGATGAAAAACGATGACTCCGGACCTGTCGAACGTCCCCAAAATGGTCCATATCGATGAAATTTTAACATTTAATCTTTTGACTCCAAACGACTGTTGGATGTGAATTATGACTTTTTCAACTAAAATAAGTGTGTTTAAAGTCATTTATGTGCCTGAAATTGGTCAAAATTGAAGCTTTTGTGTAAGCAAAACTCTGTAAAAATGGCAATTTTGGTCACTCTGAGGGGTTAAAAAGTGGTTATTCAACCTGAGGCACCATCACTTTGACATTTTGAATCATTTTTGGTACAGTCCGAAAAATTCATTTTCTGATGAAAAACGATGACTCCGGACCTGTCGAACGTCCCCAAAATGGTCCATATCGATGAAATTTTAACATTTAATCTTTTGACTCCAAACAACTGTTGGATGTGAATTAAGTCTTTTTCAACTAAAATAAGTGTGTTTAAAGTCATTTATGTGCCTGAAATTGGTCAAAATTGAAGCTTTTGTGTAAGCAAAACTCTGTAAAAATGGCAATTTTGGTCACTCTGAGGGGTTAAAAAGTGGTTATTCAACATGAGGCACGATCCATTTGACATTTTGAATCATTTTTGGTATAGTCCGAAAAATTCATTTTCTGATGAAAAACGATGACTCCGGACCTGTCGAACGTCCCCAAAATGGTCCATATCGATGAAATTTTAACATTTAATCTTCTGACTCCAAACGACTGTTGGATGTGAATTATGACTTTTTCAACTAAAATAAGTGTGTTTAAAGTCATTTATGTGCCTGAAATTGGTAAAAATTGAAGCTTTTGTGTAAGCAAAACTCTGTAAAAACGGCAATTTTGGTCACTCTGAGGGGTTAAAAAGTGGTTATTCAACCTGAGGCACCATCACTTTGACATTTTGAATCATTTTTGGTACAGTCCGAAAAATTCATTTTCTGATGAAAAACGATGACTCCGGACCTTTCGAACGTCCCCAAAATGGTCCATATCGATGAAATTTTAACATTTAATCTTTTGACTCCAAACAACTGTTGGATGTGAATTAAGTCTTTTTCAACTAAAATAAGTGTGTTTAAAGTCATTTATGTGCCTGAAATTGGTCAAAATTGAAGCTTTTGTGTAAGCAAAACTATGTAAAAATGGCAATTTTGGTCACTCTGAGGGGTTAAAAAGTGGTTATTCAACATGAGGCACGATCCATTTGACATTTTGAATCATTTTTGGTATAGTCCGAAAAATTCATTTTCTGATGAAAAACGATGACTCCGGACCTGTCGAACGTCCCCAAAATGGTCCATATCGATGAAATTTTAACATTTAATCCTTTGACTCCAAACGACTGTTGGATGTGAATTAAGTCTTTTTCAACTAAAATAAGTGTGTTTAAAGTCATTTATGTGCCTGAAATTGGTCAAAATTGAAACTTTTGTGTAAGCAAAACTCTGTAAAAATGGCAATTTTGGTCACTCTGAGGGGTTAAAAAGTGGTTATTCAACATGAGGCACCATCACTTTGACATTTTGAATCATTTTTGGTACAGTCCGAAAAATTCATTTTCTGATGAAAAACGATGACTCCGGACCTGTCGAACGTACCCAAAATGGTCCATATCGATGAAATTTTAACATTTAATCTTTTGACTCCAAACAACTGTTGGATGTGAATTAAGTTTTTTTCAACTAAAATAAGTGTGTTTAAAGTCATTTATGTGCCTGAAATCGGTCAAAATTGAAGCTTTTGTGTAAGCAAAACTCTGTAAAAATGGCAATTTTGGTCTCTCTGAGGGGTTAAAAAGTGGTTATTCAACATGAGGCACGATCCATTTGACATTTTGAATCATTTTTGGTATAGTCCGAAAAATTCATTTTCTGATGAAAAACAATGACTCCGGACCTGTCGAACGTCCCCAAAATGGTCCATATTGATGAAATTTTAACATTTAATCTTTTGACTCCAAACAACTGTTGGATGTGAATTATGACTTTTTCAACTAAAATAAGTGTGTTTAAAGTCATTTATGTGCCTGAAATCGGTCAAAATTGAAGCTTTTGTGTAAGCAAAACTCTGTAAAAATGGCAATTTTGGTCTCTCTGAGGGGTTAAAAAGTGGTTATTCAACATGAGGCACGATCCATTTGACATTTTGAATCATTTTTGGTATAGTCCGAAAAATTCATTTTCTGATGAAAAACGATGACTCCGGACCTGTCGAACGTCCCCAAAATGGTCCATATCGATGAAATTTTAACATTTAATCTTTTGACTCCAAACGACTGTTGGATGTGAATTATGACTTTTTCAACTAAAATAAGTGTGTTTAAAGTCATTTATGTGCCTGAAATTGGTCAAAATTGAAGCTTTTGTGTAAGCAAAACTCTGTAAAAATGGCAATTTTGGTCACTCTGAGGGGTTAAAAAGTGGTTATTCAACCTGAGGCACCATCACTTTGACATTTTGAATCATTTTTGGTACAGTCCGAAAAATTCATTTTCTGATGAAAAACGATGACTCCGGACCTGTCGAACGTCCCCAAAATGGTCCATATCGATGAAATTTTAACATTTAATCTTTTGACTCCAAACAACTGTTGGATGTGAATTAAGTCTTTTTCAACTAAAATAAGTGTGTTTAAAGTCATTTATGTGCCTGAAATTGGTCAAAATTGAAGCTTTTGTGTAAGCAAAACTCTGTAAAAATGGCAATTTTGGTCACTCTGAGGGGTTAAAAAGTGGTTATTCAACATGAGGCACGATCCATTTGACATTTTGAATCATTTTTGGTATAGTCCGAAAAATTCATTTTCTGATGAAAAACGATGACTCCGGACCTGTCGAACGTCCCCAAAATGGTCCATATTGATGACATTTTAACATTTAATCCTTTGACTCCAAACGACTGTTAGATGTGAATTAAGTCTTTTTCAACTAAAATAAGTGTGTTTAAAGTCATTTATGTGCCTGAAATTGGTCAAAATTGAAGTTTTTGTGTAAGCAAAACTCTGTAAAAATGGCAATTTTGGTCACTCTGAGGGGTTAAAAAGTGGTTATTCAACATGAGGCACGATCTATTTGACATTTTGAATCATTTTTGGTATAGTCCGAAAAATTAATTTGCTGATGAAAAACGATGACTCCGGACCTGTCGAACGTCCCCAAAATGGTCCATATCGATGAAATTTTAACATTTAATCTTTTGACTCCAAACAACTGTTGGATGTGAATTAAGTCTTTTTCAACTAAAATAAGTGTGTTTAAAGTCATTTATGTGCCTGAAATTGGTCAAAATTGAAGCTTTTGTGTAAGCAAAACTCTGTAAAAATGGCAATTTTGGTCACTCTGAGGGGTTAAAAAGTGGTTATTCAACATGAGGCACGATCTATTTGACATTTTGAATCATTTTTGGTATAGTCCGAAAAATTCATTTTCTGATGAAAAACGATGACTCCGGACCTGTCGAACGTCCCCAAAATGGTCCATATCGATGAAATTTTAACATTTAATCCTTTGACTCCAAACGACTGTTGGATGTGAATTAAGTCTTTTTCAACTAAAATAAGTGTGTTTAAAGTCATTTATGTGCCTGAAATTGGTCAAAATTGAAACTTTTGTGTAAGCAAAACTCTGTAAAAATGGCAATTTTGGTCACTCTGAGGGGTTAAAAAGTGGTTATTCAACATGAGGCACCATCACTTTGACATTTTGAATCATTTTTGGTACAGTCCGAAAAATTCATTTTCTGATGAAAAACGATGACTCCGGACCTGTCGAACGTACCCAAAATGGTCCATATCGATGAAATTTTAACATTTAATCTTTTGACTCCAAACAACTGTTGGATGTGAATTAAGTTTTTTTCAACTAAAATAAGTGTGTTTAAAGTCATTTATGTGCCTGAAATCGGTCAAAATTGAAGCTTTTGTGTAAGCAAAACTCTGTAAAAATGGCAATTTTGGTCTCTCTGAGGGGTTAAAAAGTGGTTATTCAACATGAGGCACGATCCATTTGACATTTTGAATCATTTTTGGTATAGTCCGAAAAATTCATTTTCTGATGAAAAACGATGACTCCGGACCTGTCGAACGTCCCCAAAATGGTCCATATTGATGAAATTTTAACATTTAATCTTTTGACTCCAAACAACTGTTGGATGTGAATTATGACTTTTTCAACTAAAATAAGTGTGTTTAAAGTCATTTATGTGCCTGAAATCGGTCAAAATTGAAGCTTTTGTGTAAGCAAAACTCTGTAAAAATGGCAATTTTGGTCTCTCTGAGGGGTTAAAAAGTGGTTATTCAACATGAGGCACGATCCATTTGACATTTTGAATCATTTTTGGTATAGTCCGAAAAATTCATTTTCTGATGAAAAACGATGACTCCGGACCTGTCGAACGTCCCCAAAATGGTCCATATCGATGAAATTTTAACATTTAATCTTTTGACTCCAAACGACTGTTGGATGTGAATTATGACTTTTTCAACTAAAATAAGTGTGTTTAAAGTCATTTATGTGCCTGAAATTGGTCAAAATTGAAGCTTTTGTGTAAGCAAAACTCTGTAAAAATGGCAATTTTGGTCACTCTGAGGGGTTAAAAAGTGGTTATTCAACCTGAGGCACCATCACTTTGACATTTTGAATCATTTTTGGTACAGTCCGAAAAATTCATTTTCTGATGAAAAACGATGACTCCGGACCTTTCGAACGTCCCCAAAATGGTCCATATCGATGAAATTTTAACATTTAATCTTTTGACTCCAAACAACTGTTGGATGTGAATTAAGTCTTTTTCAACTAAAATAAGTGTGTTTAAAGTCATTTATGTGCCTGAAATTGGTCAAAATTGAAACTTTTGTGTAAGCAAAACTCTGTAAAAATGGCAATTTTGGTCACTCTGAGGGGTTAAAAAGTGGTTATTCAACATGAGGCACGATCCATTTGACATTTTGAATCATTTTTGGTATAGTCCGAAAAATTCATTTTCTGATGAAAAACGATGACTCCGGACCTGTCGAACGTCCCCAAAATGGTCCATATCGATGAAATTTTAACATTTAATCTTCTGACTCCAAACGACTGTTGGATGTGAATTATGACTTTTTCAACTAAAATAAGTGTGTTTAAAGTCATTTATGTGCCTGAAATTGGTAAAAATTGAAGCTTTTGTGTAAGCAAAACTCTGTAAAAATGGCAATTTTGGTCACTCTGAGGGGTTAAAAAGTGGTTATTCAACATGAGGCACGATCCATTTGACATTTTGAATCATTTTTGGTATAGTCCGAAAAATTCATTTTCTGATGAAAAACGATGACTCCGGACCTGTCGAACGTCCCCAAAATGGTCCATATCGATGAAATTTTAACATTTAATCCTTTGACTCCAAACGACTGTTGGATGTGAATTAAGTCTTTTTCAACTAAAATAAGTGTGTTTAAAGTCATTTATGTGCCTGAAATTGGTCAAAATTGAAACTTTTGTGTAAGCAAAACTCTGTAAAAATTGCAATTTTGGTCACTCTGAGGGGTTAAAAAGTGGTTATTCAACATGAGGCACCATCACTTTGACATTTTGAATCATTTTTGGTACAGTCCGAAAAATTCATTTTCTGATGAAAAACGATGACTCCGGACCTGTCGAACGTACCCAAAATGGTCCATATCGATGAAATTTTAACATTTAATCTTTTGACTCCAAACAACTGTTGGATGTGAATTAAGTTTTTTTCAACTAAAATAAGTGTGTTTAAAGTCATTTATGTGCCTGAAATCGGTCAAAATTGAAGCTTTTGTGTAAGCAAAACTCTGTAAAAATGGCAATTTTGGTCTCTCTGAGGGGTTAAAAAGCAGTTATTCAACATGAGGCACGATCCATTTGACATTTTGAATCATTTTTGGTATAGTCCGAAAAATTCATTTTCTGATGAAAAACAATGACTCCGGACCTGTCGAACGTCCCCAAAATGGTCCATATTGATGAAATTTTAACATTTAATCTTTTGACTCCAAACAACTGTTGGATGTGAATTATGACTTTTTCAACTAAAATAAGTGTGTTTAAAGTCATTTATGTGCCTGAAATCGGTCAAAATTGAAGCTTTTGTGTAAGCAAAACTCTGTAAAAATGGCAATTTTGGTCTCTCTGAGGGGTTAAAAAGTGGTTATTCAACATGAGGCACGATCCATTTGACATTTTGAATCATTTTTGGTATAGTCCGAAAAATTCATTTTCTGATGAAAAACGATGACTCCGGACCTGTCGAACGTCCCCAAAATGGTCCATATCGATGAAATTTTAACATTTAATCTTTTGACTCCAAACGACTGTTGGATGTGAATTATGACTTTTTCAACTAAAATAAGTGTGTTTAAAGTCATTTATGTGCCTGAAATTGGTCAAAATTGAAGCTTTTGTGTAAGCAAAACTCTGTAAAAATGGCAATTTTGGTCACTCTGAGGGGTTAAAAAGTGGTTATTCAACCTGAGGCACGATCCATTTGACATTTTGAATCATTTTTGGTATAGTCCGAAAAATTCATTTTCTGATGAAAAACGATGACTCCGGACCTGTCGAACGTCCCCAAAATGGTCCATATTGATGAAATTTTAACATTTAATCTTTTGACTCCAAACAACTGTTGGATGTGAATTATGACTTTTTCAACTAAAATAAGTGTGTTTAAAGTCATTTATGTGCCTGAAATCGGTCAAAATTGAAGCTTTTGTGTAAGCAAAACTCTGTAAAAATGGCAATTTTGGTCTCTCTGAGGGGTTAAAAAGTGGTTATTCAACATGAGGCACGATCCATTTGACATTTTGAATCATTTTTGGTATAGTCCGAAAAATTCATTTTCTGATGAAAAACGATGACTCCGGACCTGTCGAACGTCCCCAAAATGGTCCATATTGATGACATTTTAACATTTAATCCTTTGACTCCAAACGACTGTTAGATGTGAATTAAGTCTTTTTCAACTAAAATAAGTGTGTTTAAAGTCATTTATGTGCCTGAAATTGGTCAAAATTGAAGCTTTTGTGTAAGCAAAACTCTGTAAAAATGGCAATTTTGGTCACTCTGAGGGGTTAAAAAGTGGTTATTCAACCTGAGGCACCATCACTTTGACATTTTGAATCATTTTTGGTACAGTCCGAAAAATTCATTTTCTGATGAAAAACGATGACTCCGGACCTGTCGAACGTCCCCAAAATGGTCCATATCGATGAAATTTTAACATTTAATCTTTTGACTCCAAACAACTGTTGGATGTGAATTAAGTCTTTTTCAACTAAAATAAGTGTGTTTAAAGTCATTTATGTGCCTGAAATTGGTCAAAATTGAAGCTTTTGTGTAAGCAAAACTCTGTAAAAATGGCAATTTTGGTCACTCTGAGGGGTTAAAAAGTGGTTATTCAACATGAGGCACGATCCATTTGACATTTTGAATCATTTTTGGTATAGTCCGAAAAATTCATTTTCTGATGAAAAACGATGACTCCGGACCTGTCGAACGTCCCCAAAATGGTCCATATTGATGACATTTTAACATTTAATCCTTTGACTCCAAACGACTGTTAGATGTGAATTAAGTCTTTTTCAACTAAAATAAGTGTGTTTAAAGTCATTTATGTGCCTGAAATTGGTCAAAATTGAAGTTTTTGTGTAAGCAAAACTCTGTAAAAATGGCAATTTTGGTCACTCTGAGGGGTTAAAAAGTGGTTATTCAACATGAGGCACGATCTATTTGACATTTTGAATCATTTTTGGTATAGTCCGAAAAATTAATTTGCTGATGAAAAACGATGACTCCGGACCTGTCGAACGTCCCCAAAATGGTCCATATCGATGAAATTTTAACATTTAATCTTTTGACTCCAAACAACTGTTGGATGTGAATTAAGTCTTTTTCAACTAAAATAAGTGTGTTTAAAGTCATTTATGTGCCTGAAATTGGTCAAAATTGAAGCTTTTGTGTAAGCAAAACTCTGTAAAAATGGCAATTTTGGTCACTCTGAGGGGTTAAAAAGTGGTTATTCAACATGAGGCACGATCTATTTGACATTTTGAATCATTTTTGGTATAGTCCGAAAAATTCATTTTCTGATGAAAAACGATGACTCCGGACCTGTCGAACGTCCCCAAAATGGTCCATATCGATGAAATTTTAACATTTAATCCTTTGACTCCAAACGACTGTTGGATGTGAATTAAGTCTTTTTCAACTAAAATAAGTGTGTTTAAAGTCATTTATGTGCCTGAAATTGGTCAAAATTGAAACTTTTGTGTAAGCAAAACTCTGTAAAAATGGCAATTTTGGTCACTCTGAGGGGTTAAAAAGTGGTTATTCAACATGAGGCACCATCACTTTGACATTTTGAATCATTTTTGGTACAGTCCGAAAAATTCATTTTCTGATGAAAAACGATGACTCCGGACCTGTCGAACGTACCCAAAATGGTCCATATCGATGAAATTTTAACATTTAATCTTTTGACTCCAAACAACTGTTGGATGTGAATTAAGTTTTTTTCAACTAAAATAAGTGTGTTTAAAGTCATTTAAGTGCCTGAAATCGGTCAAAATTGAAGCTTTTGTGTAAGCAAAACTCTGTAAAAATGGCAATTTTGGTCTCTCTGAGGGGTTAAAAAGTGGTTATTCAACATGAGGCACGATCCATTTGACATTTTGAATCATTTTTGGTATAGTCCGAAAAATTCATTTTCTGATGAAAAACGATGACTCCGGACCTGTCGAACGTCCCCAAAATGGTCCATATTGATGAAATTTTAACATTTAATCTTTTGACTCCAAACAACTGTTGGATGTGAATTATGACTTTTTCAACTAAAATAAGTGTGTTTAAAGTCATTTATGTGCCTGAAATCGGTCAAAATTGAAGCTTTTGTGTAAGCAAAACTCTGTAAAAATGGCAATTTTGGTCTCTCTGAGGGGTTAAAAAGTGGTTATTCAACATGAGGCACGATCCATTTGACATTTTGAATCATTTTTGGTATAGTCCGAAAAATTCATTTTCTGATGAAAAACGATGACTCCGGACCTGTCGAACGTCCCCAAAATGGTCCATATCGATGAAATTTTAACATTTAATCTTTTGACTCCAAACGACTGTTGGATGTGAATTATGACTTTTTCAACTAAAATAAGTGTGTTTAAAGTCATTTATGTGCCTGAAATTGGTCAAAATTGAAGCTTTTGTGTAAGCAAAACTCTGTAAAAATGGCAATTTTGGTCACTCTGAGGGGTTAAAAAGTGGTTATTCAACCTGAGGCACCATCACTTTGACATTTTGAATCATTTTTGGTACAGTCCGAAAAATTCATTTTCTGATGAAAAACGATGACTCCGGACCTTTCGAACGTCCCCAAAATGGTCCATATCGATGAAATTTTAACATTTAATCTTTTGACTCCAAACAACTGTTGGATGTGAATTAAGTCTTTTTCAACTAAAATAAGTGTGTTTAAAGTCATTTAAGTGCCTGAAATTGGTCAAATTTGAAGCTTTTGTGTAAGCAAAACTATGTAAAAATGGCAATTTTGGTCACTCTGAGGGGTTAAAAAGTGGTTATTCAACATGAGGCACCATCACTTTGACATTTTGAATCATTTTTGGTACAGTCCGAAAAATTCATTTTCTGATGAAAAACGATGACTCCGGACCTGTCGAACGTCCCCAAAATGGTCCATATCGATGAAATTTTAACATTTAATCTTTTGACTCCAAATAACTGTTGGATGTGAATTATGACTTTTTCAACTAAAATAAGTGTGTTTAAAGTCATTTATGTGCCTGAAATCGGTCAAAATTGAAGCTTTTGTGTAAGCAAAACTCTGTAAAAATGGCAATTTTGGTCTCTCTGAGGGGTTAAAAAGTGGTTATTCAACATGAGGCACGATCCATTTGACATTTTGAATCATTTTTGGTATAGTCCGAAAAATACATTTTCTGATGAAAAACGATGACTCCGGACCTGTCGAACGTCCCCAAAATGGTCCATATTGATGAAATTTTAACATTTAATGTTTTGACTCCAAACAACTGTTGGATGTTAATTATGACTTTTTCAACTAAAATAAGTGTGTTTAAAGTCATTTATGTGCCTGAAATCGGTCAAAATTGAAGCTTTTGTGTAAGCAAAACTCTGTAAAAATGGCAATTTTGGTCACTCTGAGGGGTTAAAAAGTGGTTATTCAACATGAGGCACGATCCATTTGACATTTTGAATGATTTTTGGTAGAGTCCGAAAAATTCATTTTCTGATGAAAAACGATGACTCCAGACCTGTCGAACGTCTCCAAAATGGTCCATATCGATGAAATTTTAACATTTAATCTTTTGACTCCAAACAACTGTTGGATGTGAATTAAGTCTTTTTCAACTAAAATAAGTGTGTTTAAAGTCATTTATGTGCCTGAAATTGGTCAAAATTGAAGCTTTTGTGTAAGCAAAACTCTGTAAAAATGGCAATTTTGGTCACTCTGAGGGGTTAAAAAGTCGTTATTCAACATGAGGCACGATCCATTTGACATTTTGAATCATTTTTGGTATAGTCCGAAAAATTCATTTTCTGATGAAAAACGATGACTCCGGACCTGTCAAACGTCCCCAAAATGGTCCATATCGATGAAATTTTAACATTTAATCCTTTGACTCCAAACGACTGTTGGATGTGAATTAAGTCTTTTTCAACTAAAATAAGTGTGTTTAAAGTCATTTATGTGCCTGAAATTGGTCAAAATTGAAGCTTTTGTGTAAGCAAAACTCTGTAAAAATGGCAATTTTGGTCTCTCTGAGGGGTTAAAAAGTGGTTATTCAACATGAGGCACGATCCATTTGACATTTTGAATCATTTTTGGTATAGTCCGAAAAATTCATTTTCTGATGAAAAACGATGACTCCGGACCTGTCGAACGTCCCCAAAATGGTCCATATCGATGAAATTTTAACATTTAATCTTTTGACTCCAAACGACTGTTGGATGTGAATTATGACTTTTTCAACTAAAATAAGTGTGTTTAAAGTCATTTATGTGCCTGAAATTGGTCAAAATTGAAGCTTTTGTGTAAGCAAAACTCTGTAAAAATGGCAATTTTGGTCACTCTGAGGGGTTAAAAAGTGGTTATTCAACCTGAGGCACCATCACTTTGACATTTTGAATCATTTTTGGTACAGTCCGAAAAATTCATTTTCTGATGAAAAACGATGACTCCGGACCTGTCGAACGTCCCCAAAATGGTCCATATCGATGAAATTTTAACATTTAATCTTTTGACTCCAAACAACTGTTGGATGTGAATTAAGTCTTTTTCAACTAAAATAAGTGTGTTTAAAGTCATTTATGTGCCTGAAATTGGTCAAAATTGAAGCTTTTGTGTAAGCAAAACTCTGTAAAAATGGCAATTTTGGTCACTCTGAGGGGTTAAAAAGTGGTTATTCAACATGAGGCACGATCCATTTGACATTTTGAATCATTTTTGGTATAGTCCGAAAAATTCATTTTCTGATGAAAAACGATGACTCCGGACCTGTCGAACGTCCCCAAAATGGTCCATATTGATGACATTTTAACATTTAATCCTTTGACTCCAAACGACTGTTAGATGTGAATTAAGTCTTTTTCAACTAAAATAAGTGTGTTTAAAGTCATTTATGTGCCTGAAATTGGTCAAAATTGAAGCTTTTGTGTAAGCAAAACTCTGTAAAAATGGCAATTTTGGTCACTCTGAGGGGTTAAAAAGTGGTTATTCAACATGAGGCACGATCTATTTGACATTTTGAATCATTTTTGGTATAGTCCGAAAAATTAATTTTCTGATGAAAAACGATGACTCCGGACCTGTCGAACGTCCCCAAAATGGTCCATATCGATGAAATTTTAACATTTAATCTTTTGACTCCAAACAACTGTTGGATGTGAATTAAGTCTTTTTCAACTAAAATAAGTGTGTTTAAAGTCATTTATGTGCCTGAAATTGGTCAAAATTGAAGCTTTTGTGTAAGCAAAACTCTGTAAAAATGGCAATTTTGGTCACTCTGAGGGGTTAAAAAGTCCTTATTCAACATGAGGCACGATCCATTTGACATTTTGAATCATTTTTGGTATAGTCCGAAAAATTCATTTTCTGATGAAAAACGATGACTCCGGACCTGTCGAACGTCCCCAAAATGGTCCATATCGATGAAATTTTAACATTTAATCTTCTGACTCCAAACGACTGTTGGATGTGAATTATGACTTTTTCAACTAAAATAAGTGTGTTTAAAGTCATTTATGTGCCTGAAATTGGTAAAAATTGAAGCTTTTGTGTAAGCAAAACTCTGTAAAAATGGCAATTTTGGTCACTCTGAGGGGTTAAAAAGTGGTTATTCAACCTGAGGCACCATCACTTTGACATTTTGAATCATTTTTGGTACAGTCCGAAAAATTCATTTTCTGATGAAAAACGATGACTCCGGACCTTTCGAACGTCCCCAAAATGGTCCATATCGATGAAATTTTAACATTTAATCTTTTGACTCCAAACAACTGTTGGATGTGAATTAAGTCTTTTTCAACTAAAATAAGTGTGTTTAAAGTCATTTATGTGCCTGAAATTGGTCAAAATTGAAGCTTTTGTGTAAGCAAAACTATGTAAAAATGGCAATTTTGGTCACTCTGAGGGGTTAAAAAGTGGTTATTCAACATGAGGCACGATCCATTTGACATTTTGAATCATTTTTGGTATAGTCCGAAAAATTCATTTTCTGATGAAAAACGATGACTCCGGACCTGTCGAACGTCCCCAAAATGGTCCATATCGATGAAATTTTAACATTTAATCCTTTGACTCCAAACGACTGTTGGATGTGAATTAAGTCTTTTTCAACTAAAATAAGTGTGTTTAAAGTCATTTATGTGCCTGAAATTGGTCAAAATTGAAACTTTTGTGTAAGCTAAACTCTGTAAAAATGGCAATTTTGGTCACTCTGAGGGGTTAAAAAGTGGTTATTCAACATGAGGCACCATCACTTTGACATTTTGAATCATTTTTGGTACAGTACGAAAAATTCATTTTCTGATGAAAAACGATGACTCCGCCGGACCTGTCGAACGTACCCAAAATGGTCCATATCGATGAAATTTTAACATTTAATCTTTTGACTCCAAACAACTGTTGGATGTGAATTAAGTTTTTTTCAACTAAAATAAGTGTGTTTAAAGTCATTTATGTGCCTGAAATCGGTCAAAATTGAAGCTTTTGTGTAAGCAAATCTCTGTAAAAATGGCAATTTTGGTCTCTCTGAGGGGTTAAAAAGTGGTTATTCAACATGAGGCACGATCCATTTGACATTTTGAATCATTTTTGGTATAGTCCGAAAAATTCATTTTCTGATGAAAAACGATGACTCCGGACCTGTCGAACGTCCCCAAAATGGTCCATATTGATGAAATTTTAACATTTAATCTTTTGACTCCAAACGACTGTTGGATGTGAATTATGACTTTTTCAACTAAAATAAGTGTGTTTAAAGTCATTTATGTGCCTGAAATTGGTCAAAATTGAAGCTTTTGTGTAAGCAAAACTCTGTAAAAATGGCAATTTTGGTCACTCTGAGGGGTTAAAAAGTGGTTATTCAACCTGAGGCACCATCACTTTGACATTTTGAATCATTTTTGGTACAGTCCGAAAAATTCATTTTCTGATGAAAAACGATGACTCCGGACCTTTCGAACGTCCCCAAAATGGTCCATATCGATGAAATTTTAACATTTAATCTTTTGACTCCAAACAACTGTTGGATGTGAATTAAGTCTTTTTCAACTAAAATAAGTGTGTTTAAAGTCATTTAAGTGCCTGAAATTGGTCAAATTTGAAGCTTTTGTGTAAGCAAAACTATGTAAAAATGGCAATTTTGGTCACTCTGAGGGGTTAAAAAGTGGTTATTCAACATGAGGCACCATCACTTTGACATTTTGAATCATTTTTGGTACAGTCCAAAAAATTCATTTTCTGATGAAAAACGATGACTCCGGACCTGTCGAACGTCCCCAAAATGGTCCATATCGATGAAATTTTAACATTTAATCTTTTGACTCCAAATAACTGTTGGATGTGAATTATGACTTTTTCAACTAAAATAAGTGTGTTTAAAGTCATTTATGTGCCTGAAATCGGTCAAAATTGAAGCTTTTGTGTAAGCAAAACTCTGTAAAAATGGCAATTTTGGTCTCTCTGAGGGGTTAAAAAGTGGTTATTCAACATGAGACACGATCCATTTGACATTTTGAATCATTTTTGGTATAGTCCGAAAAATACATTTTCTGATGAAAAACGATGACTCCGGACCTGTCGAACGTCCCCAAAATGGTCCATATTGATGAAATTTTAACATTTAATGTTTTGACTCCAAACAACTGTTGGATGTTAATTATGACTTTTTCAACTAAAATAAGTGTGTTTAAAGTCATTTATGTGCCTGAAATCGGTCAAAATTGAAGCTTTTGTGTAAGCAAAACTCTGTAAAAATGGCAATTTTGGTCTCTCTGAGGGGTTAAAAAGTGGTTATTCAACATGAGGCACGATCCATTTGACATTTTGAATCATTTTTGGTATAGTCCGAAAAATTCATTTTCTGATGAAAAACGATGACTCCGGACCTGTCGAACGTCCCCAAAATGGTCCATATTGATGAAATTTTACCATTTAATCTTTTGACTCCAAACGACTGTTGGATGTGAATTATGACTTTTTCAACTAAAATAAGTGTGTTTAAAGTCATTTATGTGCCTGAAATTGGTCAAAATTGAAGCTTTTGTGTAAGCAAAACTCTGTAAAAATGGCAATTTTGGTCACTCTGAGGGGTTAAAAAGTGGTTATTCAACATGAGGCACGATCCATTTGACATTTTGAATGATTTTTGGTAGAGTCCGAAAAATTCATTTTCTGATGAAAAACGATGACTCCGGACCTGTCGAACGTCTCCAAAATGGTCCATATCGATGAAATTTTAACATTTAATCTTTTGACTCCAAACAACTGTTGGATGTGAATTAAGTCTTTTTCAACTAAAATAAGTGTGTTTAAAGTCATTTATGTGCCTGAAATTGGTCAAAATTGAAGCTTTTGTGTAAGCAAAACTCTGTAAAAATGGCAATTTTGGTCACTCTGAGGGGTTAAAAAGTGGTTATTCAACATGATGCACGATCCATTTGACATTTTGAATCATTTTTGGTATAGTCCGAAAAATTCATTTTCTGATGAAAAACGATGACTCCGGACCTGTCGAACGTCCCCAAAATGTTCCATATCGATGAAATTTTAACATTTAATCTTTTGACTCCAAACGACTGTTGGATGTGAATTATGACTTTTTCAACTAAAATAAGTGTGTTTAAAGTCATTTATGTGCCTGAAATTGGTCAAAATTGAAGCTTTTGTGTAAGCAAAACTCTGTAAAAATGGCAATTTTGGTCACTCTGAGGGGTTAAAAAGTGGTTATTCAACATGAGGCAAGATCCATTTGACATTTTGAATCATTTTTGGTACAGTCCGAAAAATTAATTTTTTGATGAAAAATGATGACTCCGGACCTGTCGAACATCCCAAAAATGGTCCATATCGATGAAATTTCAACATTTAATCTTATGACTCCAAACGACTGTTGGATGTGAATTATGACTTTTTCAAATAAAATAAGTGTGTTTAAAGTCATTTATGTGCCTGAAATTGGTCAAAATTGAAGCTTTTGTGTAAGCAAAACTCTGTAAAAATGGCAATTTTGGTCACTCTGATGGGTTAAAAAGTGGGTATTCAACATGAGGCACGATCTATTTGACATTTTGAATCATTTTTGGTATAGTCCGAAAAATTTATTTTCTGATGAAAAACGATGACTCCGGACCTGTCGAACATCCCCAAAATGGTCCATATCGATGAAATTTTAACATTTAATCTTTTGACTCCAAACGACTGTTGGATGTGAATTAAGTTTTTTTCAACTAAAATAAGTGTGTTTAAAGTAATTTATGTGCCTGAAATTGGTCAAAATTGAAGCTTTTGTGTAAGCAAAACTCTGTAAAAATGGCAATTTTGGTCACTCTGAGGGGTTAAAAAGTGGTTATTCAACCTGAGGCACCATCACTTTGACATTTTGAATCATTTTTGGTACAGTCCGAAAAATTCATTTTCTGATGAAAAATGATGACTCCGGACATGTCGAATGTCCCCAAAATGGTCCATATCGATGAAATTTTAACATTTAATCTTTTGACTCCAAACAACTGTTGGATGTGAATTAAGTCTTTTTCAACTAAAATAAGTGTGTTTAAAGTCATTTATGTGCCTGAAATTTGTCAAAATTGAAGCTTTTGTGTAAGCAAAACTCTGTAAAAATGGCAATTTTGGTCACTCTGAGGGGTTAAAAAGTGGTTATTCAACATGAGGCACGATCCATTTGACATTTTGAATCATTTTTGGTATAGTCCGAAACATTCACTTTCTGATGAAAAACGATGACTCCGGACCTGTCGAACGTCCCCAAAATGATCCATATCGATGAAATTTTAACATTTAATCCTTTGACTCCAAACGACTGTTGGATGTGAATTAAGTCTTTTTCAACTAAAATAAGTGTGTTTAAAGTCATTTATGTGCCTGAAAATGGTCAACATTGAAACTTTTGTGTAAGCAAAACTCTGTAAAAATGGTAATTTTGGTCACTCTGAGGGGTTAAAAAGTGGTTATTCAACATGAGGCACCATCACTTTGACATTTTGAATCATTTTTGGTACAGTCCGAAAAATTCATTTTCGGATGAAAAACGATGACTCCGGACCTGTCGAACTTCCCCAAAATGGTCCATATCGATGAAATTTTAACATTTAATCTTTTGACTCCAAACAACTGTTGGATGTGAATTAAGTTTTTTTCAACTAAAATAAGTGTGTTTAAAGTCATTTATGTGCCTGAAATCGGTCAAAATTGAAGCTTTTGTGTAAGCAAAACTCTGTAAAAATGGCAATTTTGGTCTCTCTGAGGGGTTAAAAAGTGGTTATTCAACATGAGGCACGATCCATTTGACATTTTGAATCATTTTTGGTATAGTCCGAAAAATTCATTTTCTGATGAAAAACGATGACTCCGGACCTGTCGAACGTCCCCAAAATGGTCCATATCGATGAAATTTCAACATTTAATCTTTTGACTCCAAACAACTGTTGGATGTGAATTATGACTTTTTCAACTAAAATAAGTGTGTTTAAAGTCATTTATGTGCCTGAAATCGGTCAAAATTGAAGCTTTTGTGTAAGCAAAACTCTGTAAAAATGGCAATTTTGGTCACTCTGAGGGGTTAAAAAGTCGTTATTCAACATGAGGCACGATCCATTTGACATTTTGAATCATTTTTGGTATAGTCCGAAAAATTCATTTTCTGATGAAAAACGATGACTCCGGACCTGTCAAACGTCCCCAAAATGGTCCATATCGATGAAATTTTAACATTTAATCCTTTGACTCCAAACGACTGTTGGATGTGAATTAAGTCTTTTTCAACTAAAATAAGTGTGTTTAAAGTCATTTATGTGCCTGAAATTGGTCAAAATTGAAGCTTTTGTGTAAGCAAAACTCTGTAAAAATGGCAATTTTGGTCTCTCTGAGGGGTTAAAAAGTGGTTATTCAACATGAGGCACGATCCATTTGACATTTTGAATCATTTTTGGTATAGTCCGAAAAATTCATTTTCTGATGAAAAACGATGACTCCGGACCTGTCGAACGTCCCCAAAATGGTCCATATCGATGAAATTTTAACATTTAATCTTTTGACTCCAAACGACTGTTGGATGTGAATTATGACTTTTTCAACTAAAATAAGTGTGTTTAAAGTCATTTATGTGCCTGAAATTGGTCAAAATTGAAGCTTTTGTGTAAGCAAAACTCTGTAAAAATGGCAATTTTGGTCACTCTGAGGGGTTAAAAAGTGGTTATTCAACCTGAGGCACCATCACTTTGACATTTTGAATCATTTTTGGTACAGTCCGAAAAATTCATTTTCTGATGAAAAACGATGACTCCGGACCTGTCGAACGTCCCCAAAATGGTCCATATCGATGAAATTTTAACATTTAATCTTTTGACTCCAAACAACTGTTGGATGTGAATTAAGTCTTTTTCAACTAAAATAAGTGTGTTTAAAGTCATTTATGTGCCTGAAATTGGTCAAAATTGAAGCTTTTGTGTAAGCAAAACTCTGTAAAAATGGCAATTTTGGTCACTCTGAGGGGTTAAAAAGTGGTTATTCAACATGAGGCACGATCCATTTGACATTTTGAATCATTTTTGGTACAGTCCGAAAAATTCATTTTCTGATGAAAAACGATGACTCCGGACCTTTCGAACGTCCCCAAAATGGTCCATATCGATGAAATTTTAACATTTAATCTTTTGACTCCAAACAACTGTTGGATGTGAATTAAGTCTTTTTCAACTAAAATAAGTGTGTTTAAAGTCATTTAAGTGCCTGAAATTGGTCAAATTTGAAGCTTTTGTGTAAGCAAAACTATGTAAAAATGGCAATTTTGGTCACTCTGAGGGGTTAAAAAGTGGTTATTCAACATGAGGCACCATCACTTTGACATTTTGAATCATTTTTGGTACAGTCCGAAAAATTCATTTTCTGATGAAAAACGATGACTCCGGACCTGTCGAACGTCCCCAAAATGGTCCATATCGATGAAATTTTAACATTTAATCTTTTGACTCCAAATAACTGTTGGATGTGAATTATGACTTTTTCAACTAAAATAAGTGTGTTTAAAGTCATTTATGTGCCTGAAATCGGTCAAAATTGAAGCTTTTGTGTAAGCAAAACTCTGTAAAAATGGCAATTTTGGTCACTCTGAGGGGTTAAAAAGTGGTTATTCAACATGAGGCACGATCCATTTGACATTTTGAATCATTTTTGGTATAGTCCGAAAAATTCATTTTCTGATGAAAAACGATGACTCCGGACCTGTCGAACGTCCCCAAAATGTTCCATATCGATGAAATTTTAACATTTAATCTTTTGACTCCAAACGACTGTTGGATGTGAATTATGACTTTTTCAAATAAAATAAGTGTGTTTAAAGTCATTTATGTGCCTGAAATTGGTCAAAATTGAAGCTTTTGTGTAAGCAAAACTCTGTAAAAATGGCAATTTTGGTCACTCTGAGGGGTTAACAAGTGGTTATTCAACCTGAGGCACCATCACTTTGACATTTTGAATCATTTTTGGTACAGTCCGAAAAATTCATTTTCTGATGAAAAACGATGACTCCGGACCTGTCGAACGTCCCCAAAATGGTCCATATCGATGAAATTTTAACATTTAATCTTTTGACTCCAAACAACTGTTGGATGTGAATTAAGTCTTTTTCAACTAAAATAAGTGTGTTTAAAGTCATTTATGTGCCTGAAATTTGTCAAAATTGAAGCTTTTGTGTAATCAAAACTCTGTAAAAATGGCAATTTTGGTCACTCTGATGGGTTAAAAAGTGGGTATTCAACATGAGGCACGATCTATTTGACATTTTGAATCATTTTTGGTATAGTCCGAAAAATTTATTTTCTGATGAAAAACGATGACTCCGGACCTGTCGAACATCCCCAAAATGGTCCATATCGATGAAATTTTAACATTTAATCTTTTGACTCCAAACGACTGTTGGATGTGAATTAAGTTTTTTTCAACTAAAATAAGTGTGTTTAAAGTAATTTATGTGCCTGAAATTGGTCAAAATTGAAGCTTTTGTGTAAGCAAAACTCTGTAAAAATGGCAATTTTGGTCACTCTGAGGGGTTAAAAAGTGGTTATTCAACCTGAGGCACCATCACTTTGACATTTTGAATCATTTTTGGTACAGTCCGAAAAATTCATTTTCTGATGAAAAATGATGACTCCGGACATGTCGAATGTCCCCAAAATGGTCCATATCGATGAATTTTTAACATTTAATCTTTTGACTCCAAACAACTGTTGGATGTGAATTAAGTATTTTTCAACTAAAATAAGTGTGTTTAAAGTCATTTATGTGCCTGAAATTGGTCAAAATTGAAGCTTTTGTATAAGCAAAACTCTGTGAAAATGGCAATTTTGGTCACTCTGATGGGTTAAAAAGTGGTTATTCAACATGAGGCACGATCTATTTGACATTTTGAATCATTTTTGGTATAGTCCGAAAAATTCATTTTCTGATGAAAAACGATGACTCCGGACCTGTCGAACGTCCCCAAAATGGTCCATATCGATGAAATTTTAACATTTAATCTTTTGACTCCAAACAACTGTTGGATGTGAATTAAGTCTTTTTCAACTAAAATAAGTGTGTTTAAAGTAATTTATGTGCCTGAAATTGGTCAAAATTGAAGCTTTTGTGTAAGCAAAACTCTGTAAAAATGGCAATTTTGGTCACTCTGAGGGGTTAAAAAGTGGTTATTCAACCTGAGGCACCATCACTTTGACATTTTGAATCATTTTTGGTACAGTCCGAAAAATTCATTTTCTGATGAAAAACGATGACTCCGGACCTTTCGAACGTCCCCAAAATGATCCATATCGATGAAATTTTAACATTTAATCTTTTGACTCCAAACAACTGTTGGATGTGAATTAAGTCTTTTTCAACTAAAATAAGTGTGTTTAAAGTCATTTATGTGCCTGAAATTTGTCAAAATTGAAGCTTTTGTGTAAGCAAAACTCTGTAAAAATGGCAATTTTGGTCACTCTGAGGGGTTAAAAAGTGGTTATTCAACATGAGGCACGATCCATTTGACATTTTGAATCATTTTTGGTATAGTCCGAAACATTCACTTTCTGATGAAAAACGATGACTCCGGACCTGTCGAACGTCCCCAAAATGGTCCATATCGATGAAATTTTAACATTTAATCCTTTGACTCCAAACGACTGTTGGATGTGAATTAAGTCTTTTTCAACTAAAATAAGTGTGTTTAAAGTCATTTATGTGCCTGAAAATGGTCAACATTGAAACTTTTGTGTAAGCAAAACTCTGTAAAAATGGTAATTTTGGTCACTCTGAGGGGTTAAAAAGTGGTTATTCAACATGAGGCACCATCACTTTGACATTTTGAATCATTTTTGGTACAGTCCGAAAAATTCATTTTCGGATGAAAAACGATGACTCCGGACCTGTCGAACTTCCCCAAAATGGTCCATATCGATGAAATTTTAACATTTAATCTTTTGACTCCAAACAACTGTTGGATGTGAATTAAGTTTTTTTCAACTAAAATAAGTGTGTTTAAAGTCATTTATGTGCCTGAAATCGGTCAAAATTGAAGCTTTTGTGTAAGCAAAACTCTGTAAAAATGGCAATTTTGGTCTCTCTGAGGGGTTAAAAAGTGGTTATTCAACATGAGGCACGATCCATTTGACATTTTGAATCATTTTTGGTATAGTCCGAAAAATTCATTTTCTGATGAAAAACGATGACTCCGGACCTGTCGAACGTCCCCAAAATGGTCCATATCGATGAAATTTCAACATTTAATCTTTTGACTCCAAACAACTGTTGGATGTGAATTATGACTTTTTCAACTAAAATAAGTGTGTTTAAAGTCATTTATGTGCCTGAAATCGGTCAAAATTGAAGCTTTTGTGTAAGCAAAACTCTGTAAAAATGGCAATTTTGGTCACTCTGAGGGGTTAAAAAGTCGTTATTCAACATGAGGCACGATCCATTTGACATTTTGAATCATTTTTGGTATAGTCCGAAAAATTCATTTTCTGATGAAAAACGATGACTCCGGACCTGTCAAACGTCCCCAAAATGGTCCATATCGATGAAATTTTAACATTTAATCCTTTGACTCCAAACGACTGTTGGATGTGAATTAAGTCTTTTTCAACTAAAATAAGTGTGTTTAAAGTCATTTATGTGCCTGAAATTGGTCAAAATTGAAGCTTTTGTGTAAGCAAAACTCTGTAAAAATGGCAATTTTGGTCTCTCTGAGGGGTTAAAAAGTGGTTATTCAACATGAGGCACGATCCATTTGACATTTTGAATCATTTTTGGTATAGTCCGAAAAATTCATTTTCTGATGAAAAACGATGACTCCGGACCTGTCGAACGTCCCCAAAATGGTCCATATCGATGAAATTTTAACATTTAATCTTTTGACTCCAAACGACTGTTGGATGTGAATTATGACTTTTTCAACTAAAATAAGTGTGTTTAAAGTCATTTATGTGCCTGAAATTGGTCAAAATTGAAGCTTTTGTGTAAGCAAAACTCTGTAAAAATGGCAATTTTGGTCACTCTGAGGGGTTAAAAAGTGGTTATTCAACATGAGGCACGATCCATTTGACATTTTGAATCATTTTTGGTATAGTCCGAAAAATTTATTTTCTGATGAAAAACGATGACTCCGGACCTGTCGAACATCCCCAAAATGGTCCATATCGATGAAATTTTAACATTTAATCTTTTGACTCCAAACGACTGTTGGATGTGAACTAAGTTTTTTTCAACTAAAATAAGTGTGTTTAAAGTAATTTATGTGCCTGAAATTGGTCAAAATTGAAGCTTTTGTGTAAGCAAAACTCTGTAAAAATGGCAATTTTGGTCACTCTGAGGGGTTAAAAAGTGGTTATTCAACCTGAGGCACCATCACTTTGACATTTTGAATCATTTTTGGTACAGTCCGAAAAATTCATTTTCTGATGAAAAATGATGACTCCGGACATGTCGAATGTCCCCAAAATGGTCCATATCGATGAATTTTTAACATTTAATCTTTTGACTCCAAACAACTGTTGGATGTGAATTAAGTATTTTTCAACTAAAATAAGTGTGTTTAAAGTCATTTATGTGCCTGAAATTGGTCAAAATTGAAGCTTTTGTATAAGCAAAACTCTGTGAAAATGGCAATTTTGGTCACTCTGATGGGTTAAAAAGTGGTTATTCAACATGAGGCACGATCTATTTGACATTTTGAATCATTTTTGGTATAGTCCGAAAAATTCATTTTCTGATGAAAAACGATGACTCCGGACCTGTCGAACGTCCCCAAAATGGTCCATATCGATGAAATTTTAACATTTAATCTTTTGACTCCAAACAACTGTTGGATGTGAATTAAGTCTTTTTCAACTAAAATAAGTGTGTTTAAAGTAATTTATGTGCCTGAAATTGGTCAAAATTGAAGCTTTTGTGTAAGCAAAACTCTGTAAAAATGGCAATTTTGGTCACTCTGAGGGGTTAAAAAGTGGTTATTCAACCTGAGGCACCATCACTTTGACATTTTGAATCATTTTTGGTACAGTCCGAAAAATTCATTTTCTGATGAAAAACGATGACTCCGGACCTTTCGAACGTCCCCAAAATGATCCATATCGATGAAATTTTAACATTTAATCTTTTGACTCCAAACAACTGTTGGATGTGAATTAAGTCTTTTTCAACTAAAATAAGTGTGTTTAAAGTCATTTATGTGCCTGAAATTTGTCAAAATTGAAGCTTTTGTGTAAGCAAAACTCTGTAAAAATGGCAATTTTGGTCACTCTGAGGGGTTAAAAAGTGGTTATTCAACATGAGGCACGATCCATTTGACATTTTGAATCATTTTTGGTATAGTCCGAAACATTCACTTTCTGATGAAAAACGATGACTCCGGACCTGTCGAACGTCCCCAAAATGGTCCATATCGATGAAATTTTAACATTTAATCCTTTGACTCCAAACGACTGTTGGATGTGAATTAAGTCTTTTTCAACTAAAATAAGTGTGTTTAAAGTCATTTATGTGCCTGAAAATGGTCAACATTGAAACTTTTGTGTAAGCAAAACTCTGTAAAAATGGTAATTTTGGTCACTCTGAGGGGTTAAAAAGTGGTTATTCAACATGAGGCACCATCACTTTGACATTTTGAATCATTTTTGGTACAGTCCGAAAAATTCATTTTCGGATGAAAAACGATGACTCCGGACCTGTCGAACTTCCCCAAAATGGTCCATATCGATGAAATTTTAACATTTAATCTTTTGACTCCAAACAACTGTTGGATGTGAATTAAGTTTTTTTCAACTAAAATAAGTGTGTTTAAAGTCATTTATGTGCCTGAAATCGGTCAAAATTGAAGCTTTTGTGTAAGCAAAACTCTGTAAAAATGGCAATTTTGGTCTCTCTGAGGGGTTAAAAAGTGGTTATTCAACATGAGGCACGATCCATTTGACATTTTGAATCATTTTTGGTATAGTCCGAAAAATTCATTTTCTGATGAAAAACGATGACTCCGGACCTGTCGAACGTCCCCAAAATGGTCCATATCGATGAAATTTCAACATTTAATCTTTTGACTCCAAACAACTGTTGGATGTGAATTATGACTTTTTCAACTAAAATAAGTGTGTTTAAAGTCATTTATGTGCCTGAAATCGGTCAAAATTGAAGCTTTTGTGTAAGCAAAACTCTGTAAAAATGGCAATTTTGGTCACTCTGAGGGGTTAAAAAGTCGTTATTCAACATGAGGCACGATCCATTTGACATTTTGAATCATTTTTGGTATAGTCCGAAAAATTCATTTTCTGATGAAAAACGATGACTCCGGACCTGTCAAACGTCCCCAAAATGGTCCATATCGATGAAATTTTAACATTTAATCCTTTGACTCCAAACGACTGTTGGATGTGAATTAAGTCTTTTTCAACTAAAATAAGTGTGTTTAAAGTCATTTATGTGCCTGAAATTGGTCAAAATTGAAGCTTTTGTGTAAGCAAAACTCTGTAAAAATGGCAATTTTGGTCTCTCTGAGGGGTTAAAAAGTGGTTATTCAACATGAGGCACGATCCATTTGACATTTTGAATCATTTTTGGTATAGTCCGAAAAATTCATTTTCTGATGAAAAACGATGACTCCGGACCTGTCGAACGTCCCCAAAATGGTCCATATCGATGAAATTTTAACATTTAATCTTTTGACTCCAAACGACTGTTGGATGTGAATTATGACTTTTTCAACTAAAATAAGTGTGTTTAAAGTCATTTATGTGCCTGAAATTGGTCAAAATTGAAGCTTTTGTGTAAGCAAAACTCTGTAAAAATGGCAATTTTGGTCACTCTGAGGGGTTAAAAAGTGGTTATTCAACCTGAGGCACCATCACTTTGACATTTTGAATCATTTTTGGTACAGTCCGAAAAATTCATTTTCTGATGAAAAACGATGACTCCGGACCTGTCGAACGTCCCCAAAATGGTCCATATCGATGAAATTTTAACATTTAATCTTTTGACTCCAAACAACTGTTGGATGTGAATTAAGTCTTTTTCAACTAAAATAAGTGTGTTTAAAGTCATTTATGTGCCTGAAATTGGTCAAAATTGAAGCTTTTGTGTAAGCAAAACTCTGTAAAAATGGCAATTTTGGTCACTCTGAGGGGTTAAAAAGTGGTTATTCAACATGAGGCACGATCCATTTGACATTTTGAATCATTTTTGGTATAGTCCGAAAAATTCATTTTCTGATGAAAAACGATGACTCCGGACCTGTCGAACGTCCCCAAAATGGTCCATATTGATGACATTTTAACATTTAATCCTTTGACTCCAAACGACTGTTAGATGTGAATTAAGTCTTTTTCAACTAAAATAAGTGTGTTTAAAGTCATTTATGTGCCTGAAATTGGTCAAAATTGAAGCTTTTGTGTAAGCAAAACTCTGTAAAAATGGCAATTTTGGTCACTCTGAGGGGTTAAAAAGTGGTTATTCAACATGAGGCACGATCTATTTGACATTTTGAATCATTTTTGGTATAGTCCGAAAAATTAATTTTCTGATGAAAAACGATGACTCCGGACCTGTCGAACGTCCCCAAAATGGTCCATATCGATGAAATTTTAACATTTAATCTTTTGACTCCAAACAACTGTTGGATGTGAATTAAGTCTTTTTCAACTAAAATAAGTGTGTTTAAAGTCATTTATGTGCCTGAAATTGGTCAAAATTGAAGCTTTTGTGTAAGCAAAACTCTGTAAAAATGGCAATTTTGGTCACTCTGAGGGGTTAAAAAGTGGTTATTCAACATGAGGCACGATCTATTTGACATTTTGAATCATTTTTGGTATAGTCCGAAAAATTCATTTTCTGATGAAAAACGATGACTCCGGACCTGTCGAACGTCCCCAAAATGGTCCATATCGATGAAATTTTAACATTTAATCATTTGACTCCAAACGACTGTTGGATGTGAATTATGACTTTTTCAACTAAAATAAGTGTGTTTAAAGTCATTTATATGCCTGAAATTGGTCAAAATTGAAGCTTTTGTGTAAGCAAAACTCTGTAAAAATGGCAATTTTGGTCACTCTGAGGGGTTAAAAAGTCCTTATTCAACATGAGGCACGATCCATTTGACATTTTGAATCATTTTTGGTATAGTCCGAAAAATTCATTTTCTGATGAAAAACGATGACTCCGGACCTGTCGAACGTCCCCAAAATGGTCCATATCGATGAAATTTTAACATTTAATCTTCTGACTCCAAACGACTGTTGGATGTGAATTATGACTTTTTCAACTAAAATAAGTGTGTTTAAAGTCATTTATGTGCCTGAAATTGGTAAAAATTGAAGCTTTTGTGTAAGCAAAACTCTGTAAAAATGGCAATTTTGGTCACTCTGAGGGGTTAAAAAGTGGTTATTCAACCTGAGGCACCATCACTTTGACATTTTGAATCATTTTTGGTACAGTCCGAAAAATTCATTTTCTGATGAAAAACGATGACTCCGGACCTTTCGAACGTCCCCAAAATGGTCCATATCGATGAAATTTTAACATTTAATCTTTTGACTCCAAACAACTGTTGGATGTGAATTAAGTCTTTTTCAACTAAAATAAGTGTGTTTAAAGTCATTTATGTGCCTGAAATTGGTCAAAATTGAAGCTTTTGTGTAAGCAAAACTATGTAAAAATGGCAATTTTGGTCACTCTGAGGGGTTAAAAAGTGGTTATTCAACATGAGGCACGATCCATTTGACATTTTGAATCATTTTTGGTATAGTCCGAAAAATTCATTTTCTGATGAAAAACGATGACTCCGGACCTGTCGAACGTCCCCAAAATGGTCCATATCGATGAAATTTTAACATTTAATCCTTTGACTCCAAACGACTGTTGGATGTGAATTAAGTCTTTTTCAACTAAAATAAGTGTGTTTAAAGTCATTTATGTGCCTGAAATTGGTCAAAATTGAAACTTTTGTGTAAGCTAAACTCTGTAAAAATGGCAATTTTGGTCACTCTGAGGGGTTAAAAAGTGGTTATTCAACATGAGGCACCATCACTTTGACATTTTGAATCATTTTTGGTACAGTACGAAAAATTCATTTTCTGATGAAAAACGATGACTCCGCCGGACCTGTCGAACGTACCCAAAATGGTCCATATCGATGAAATTTTAACATTTAATCTTTTGACTCCAAACAACTGTTGGATGTGAATTAAGTTTTTTTCAACTAAAATAAGTGTGTTTAAAGTCATTTATGTGCCTGAAATCGGTCAAAATTGAAGCTTTTGTGTAAGCAAATCTCTGTAAAAATGGCAATTTTGGTCTCTCTGAGGGGTTAAAAAGTGGTTATTCAACATGAGGCACGATCCATTTGACATTTTGAATCATTTTTGGTATAGTCCGAAAAATTCATTTTCTGATGAAAAACGATGACTCCGGACCTGTCGAACGTCCCCAAAATGGTCCATATTGATGAAATTTTAACATTTAATCTTTTGACTCCAAACGACTGTTGGATGTGAATTATGACTTTTTCAACTAAAATAAGTGTGTTTAAAGTCATTTATGTGCCTGAAATTGGTCAAAATTGAAGCTTTTGTGTAAGCAAAACTCTGTAAAAATGGCAATTTTGGTCACTCTGAGGGGTTAAAAAGTGGTTATTCAACCTGAGGCACCATCACTTTGACATTTTGAATCATTTTTGGTACAGTCCGAAAAATTCATTTTCTGATGAAAAACGATGACTCCGGACCTTTCGAACGTCCCCAAAATGGTCCATATCGATGAAATTTTAACATTTAATCTTTTGACTCCAAACAACTGTTGGATGTGAATTAAGTCTTTTTCAACTAAAATAAGTGTGTTTAAAGTCATTTAAGTGCCTGAAATTGGTCAAATTTGAAGCTTTTGTGTAAGCAAAACTATGTAAAAATGGCAATTTTGGTCACTCTGAGGGGTTAAAAAGTGGTTATTCAACATGAGGCACCATCACTTTGACATTTTGAATCATTTTTGGTACAGTCCGAAAAATTCATTTTCTGATGAAAAACGATGACTCCGGACCTGTCGAACGTCCCCAAAATGGTCCATATCGATGAAATTTTAACATTTAATCTTTTGACTCCAAATAACTGTTGGATGTGAATTATGACTTTTTCAACTAAAATAAGTGTGTTTAAAGTCATTTATGTGCCTGAAATCGGTCAAAATTGAAGCTTTTGTGTAAGCAAAACTCTGTAAAAATGGCAATTTTGGTCTCTCTGAGGGGTTAAAAAGTGGTTATTCAACATGAGGCACGATCCATTTGACATTTTGAATCATTTTTGGTATAGTCCGAAAAATACATTTTCTGATGAAAAACGATGACTCCGGACCTGTCGAACGTCCCCAAAATGGTCCATATTGATGAAATTTTAACATTTAATGTTTTGACTCCAAACAACTGTTGGATGTTAATTATGACTTTTTCAACTAAAATAAGTGTGTTTAAAGTCATTTATGTGCCTGAAATCGGTCAAAATTGAAGCTTTTGTGTAAGCAAAACTCTGTAAAAATGGCAATTTTGGTCTCTCTGAGGGGTTAAAAAGTGGTTATTCAACATGAGGCACGATCCATTTGACATTTTGAATCATTTTTGGTATAGTCCGAAAAATTCATTTTCTGATGAAAAACGATGACTCCGGACCTGTCGAACGTCCCCAAAATGGTCCATATTGATGAAATTTTAACATTTAATCTTTTGACTCCAAACGACTGTTGGATGTGAATTATGACTTTTTCAACTAAAATAAGTGTGTTTAAAGTCATTTATGTGCCTGAAATTGGTCAAAATTGAAGCTTTTGTGTAAGCAAAACTCTGTAAAAATGGCAATTTTGGTCACTCTGAGGGGTTAAAAAGTGGTTATTCAACATGAGGCACGATCCATTTGACATTTTGAATGATTTTTGGTAGAGTCCGAAAAATTCATTTTCTGATGAAAAACGATGACTCCGGACCTGTCGAACGTCTCCAAAATGGTCCATATCGATGAAATTTTAACATTTAATCTTTTGACTCCAAACAACTGTTGGATGTGAATTAAGTCTTTTTCAACTAAAATAAGTGTGTTTAAAGTCATTTATGTGCCTGAAATTGGTCAAAATTGAAGCTTTTGTGTAAGCAAAACTCTGTAAAAATGGCAATTTTGGTCACTCTGAGGGGTTAAAAAGTGGTTATTCAACATGATGCACGATCCATTTGACATTTTGAATCATTTTTGGTATAGTCCGAAAAATTCATTTTCTGATGAAAAACGATGACTCCGGACCTGTCGAACGTCCCCAAAATGTTCCATATCGATGAAATTTTAACATTTAATCTTTTGACTCCAAACGACTGTTGGATGTGAATTATGACTTTTTCAACTAAAATAAGTGTGTTTAAAGTCATTTATGTGCCTGAAATTGGTCAAAATTGAAGCTTTTGTGTAAGCAAAACTCTGTAAAAATGGCAATTTTGGTCACTCTGAGGGGTTAAAAAGTGGTTATTCAACATGAGGCAAGATCCATTTGACATTTTGAATCATTTTTGGTACAGTCCGAAAAATTAATTTTTTGATGAAAAATGATGACTCCGGACCTGTCGAACATCCCAAAAATGGTCCATATCGATGAAATTTCAACATTTAATCTTATGACTCCAAACGACTGTTGGATGTGAATTATGACTTTTTCAAATAAAATAAGTGTGTTTAAAGTCATTTATGTGCCTGAAATTGGTCAAAATTGAAGCTTTTGTGTAAGCAAAACTCTGTAAAAATGGCAATTTTGGTCACTCTGATGGGTTAAAAAGTGGGTATTCAACATGAGGCACGATCTATTTGACATTTTGAATCATTTTTGGTATAGTCCGAAAAATTTATTTTCTGATGAAAAACGATGACTCCGGACCTGTCGAACATCCCCAAAATGGTCCATATCGATGAAATTTTAACATTTAATCTTTTGACTCCAAACGACTGTTGGATGTGAATTAAGTTTTTTTCAACTAAAATAAGTGTGTTTAAAGTAATTTATGTGCCTGAAATTGGTCAAAATTGAAGCTTTTGTGTAAGCAAAACTCTGTAAAAATGGCAATTTTGGTCACTCTGAGGGGTTAAAAAGTGGTTATTCAACCTGAGGCACCATCACTTTGACATTTTGAATCATTTTTGGTACAGTCCGAAAAATTCATTTTCTGATGAAAAATGATGACTCCGGACCTGTCGAACTTCCCCAAAATGGTCCATATCGATGAAATTTTAACATTTAATCTTTTGACTCCAAACAACTGTTGGATGTGAATTAAGTTTTTTTCAACTAAAATAAGTGTGTTTAAAGTCATTTATGTGCCTGAAATCGGTCAAAATTGAAGCTTTTGTGTAAGCAAAACTCTGTAAAAATGGCAATTTTGGTCTCTCTGAGGGGTTAAAAAGTGGTTATTCAACATGAGGCACGATCCATTTGACATTTTGAATCATTTTTGGTATAGTCCGAAAAATTCATTTTCTGATGAAAAACGATGACTCCGGACCTGTCGAACGTCCCCAAAATGGTCCATATCGATGAAATTTCAACATTTAATCTTTTGACTCCAAACAACTGTTGGATGTGAATTATGACTTTTTCAACTAAAATAAGTGTGTTTAAAGTCATTTATGTGCCTGAAATCGGTCAAAATTGAAGCTTTTGTGTAAGCAAAACTCTGTAAAAATGGCAATTTTGGTCACTCTGAGGGGTTAAAAAGTCGTTATTCAACATGAGGCACGATCCATTTGACATTTTGAATCATTTTTGGTATAGTCCGAAAAATTCATTTTCTGATGAAAAACGATGACTCCGGACCTGTCGAACGTCCCCAAAATGGTCCATATCGATGAAATTTTAACATTTAATCTTTTGACTCCAAACGACTGTTGGATGTGAATTATGACTTTTTCAACTAAAATAAGTGTGTTTAAAGTCATTTATGTGCCTGAAATTGGTCAAAATTGAAGCTTTTGTGTAAGCAAAACTCTGTAAAAATGGCAATTTTGGTCACTCTGAGGGGTTAAAAAGTGGTTATTCAACCTGAGGCACCATCACTTTGACATTTTGAATCATTTTTGGTACAGTCCGAAAAATTCATTTTCTGATGAAAAACGATGACTCCGGACCTGTCGAACGTCCCCAAAATGGTCCATATCGATGAAATTTTAACATTTAATCTTTTGACTCCAAACAACTGTTGGATGTGAATTAAGTCTTTTTCAACTAAAATAAGTGTGTTTAAAGTCATTTATGTGCCTGAAATTGGTCAAAATTGAAGCTTTTGTGTAAGCAAAACTCTGTAAAAATGGCAATTTTGGTCACTCTGAGGGGTTAAAAAGTGGTTATTCAACATGAGGCACGATCCATTTGACATTTTGAATCATTTTTGGTACAGTCCGAAAAATTCATTTTCTGATGAAAAACGATGACTCCGGACCTTTCGAACGTCCCCAAAATGGTCCATATCGATGAAATTTTAACATTTAATCTTTTGACTCCAAACAACTGTTGGATGTGAATTAAGTCTTTTTCAACTAAAATAAGTGTGTTTAAAGTCATTTAAGTGCCTGAAATTGGTCAAATTTGAAGCTTTTGTGTAAGCAAAACTATGTAAAAATGGCAATTTTGGTCACTCTGAGGGGTTAAAAAGTGGTTATTCAACATGAGGCACCATCACTTTGACATTTTGAATCATTTTTGGTACAGTCCGAAAAATTCATTTTCTGATGAAAAACGATGACTCCGGACCTGTCGAACGTCCCCAAAATGGTCCATATCGATGAAATTTTAACATTTAATCTTTTGACTCCAAATAACTGTTGGATGTGAATTATGACTTTTTCAACTAAAATAAGTGTGTTTAAAGTCATTTATGTGCCTGAAATCGGTCAAAATTGAAGCTTTTGTGTAAGCAAAACTCTGTAAAAATGGCAATTTTGGTCACTCTGAGGGGTTAAAAAGTGGTTATTCAACATGAGGCACGATCCATTTGACATTTTGAATCATTTTTGGTATAGTCCGAAAAATTCATTTTCTGATGAAAAACGATGACTCCGGACCTGTCGAACGTCCCCAAAATGTTCCATATCGATGAAATTTTAACATTTAATCTTTTGACTCCAAACGACTGTTGGATGTGAATTATGACTTTTTCAAATAAAATAAGTGTGTTTAAAGTCATTTATGTGCCTGAAATTGGTCAAAATTGAAGCTTTTGTGTAAGCAAAACTCTGTAAAAATGGCAATTTTGGTCACTCTGAGGGGTTAACAAGTGGTTATTCAACCTGAGGCACCATCACTTTGACATTTTGAATCATTTTTGGTACAGTCCGAAAAATTCATTTTCTGATGAAAAACGATGACTCCGGACCTGTCGAACGTCCCCAAAATGGTCCATATCGATGAAATTTTAACATTTAATCTTTTGACTCCAAACAACTGTTGGATGTGAATTAAGACTTTTTCAACTAAAATAAGTGTGTTTAAAGTCATTTATGTGCCTGAAATTTGTCAAAATTGAAGCTTTTGTGTAATCAAAACTCTGTAAAAATGGCAATTTTGGTCACTCTGATGGGTTAAAAAGTGGGTATTCAACATGAGGCACGATCTATTTGACATTTTGAATCATTTTTGGTATAGTCCGAAAAATTTATTTTCTGATGAAAAACGATGACTCCGGACCTGTCGAACATCCCCAAAATGGTCCATATCGATGAAATTTTAACATTTAATCTTTTGACTCCAAACGACTGTTGGATGTGAATTAAGTTTTTTTCAACTAAAATAAGTGTGTTTAAAGTAATTTATGTGCCTGAAATTGGTCAAAATTGAAGCTTTTGTGTAAGCAAAACTCTGTAAAAATGGCAATTTTGGTCACTCTGAGGGGTTAAAAAGTGGTTATTCAACCTGAGGCACCATCACTTTGACATTTTGAATCATTTTTGGTACAGTCCGAAAAATTCATTTTCTGATGAAAAATGATGACTCCGGACATGTCGAATGTCCCCAAAATGGTCCATATCGATGAAATTTTAACATTTAATCTTTTGACTCCAAACAACTGTTGGATGTGAATTAAGTTTTTTTCAACTAAAATAAGTGTGTTTAAAGTCATTTATGTGCCTGAAATCGGTCAAAATTGAAGCTTTTGTGTAAGCAAAACTCTGTAAAAATGGCAATTTTGGTCTCTCTGAGGGGTTAAAAAGTGGTTATTCAACATGAGGCACGATCCATTTGACATTTTGAATCATTTTTGGTATAGTCCGAAAAATTCATTTTCTGATGAAAAACGATGACTCCGGACCTGTCGAACGTCCCCAAAATGGTCCATATCGATGAAATTTCAACATTTAATCTTTTGACTCCAAACAACTGTTGGATGTGAATTATGACTTTTTCAACTAAAATAAGTGTGTTTAAAGTCATTAATGTGCCTGAAATCGGTCAAAATTGAAGCTTTTGTGTAAGCAAAACTCTGTAAAAATGGCAATTTTGGTCACTCTGAGGGGTTAAAAAGTCGTTATTCAACATGAGGCACGATCCATTTGACATTTTGAATCATTTTTGGTATAGTCCGAAAAATTCATTTTCTGATGAAAAACGATGACTCCGGACCTGTCAAACGTCCCCAAAATGGTCCATATCGATGAAATTTTAACATTTAATCCTTTGACTCCAAACGACTGTTGGATGTGAATTAAGTCTTTTTCAACTAAAATAAGTGTGTTTAAAGTCATTTATGTGCCTGAAATTGGTCAAAATTGAAGCTTTTGTGTAAGCAAAACTCTGTAAAAATGGCAATTTTGGTCTCTCTGAGGGGTTAAAAAGTGGTTATTCAACATGAGGCACGATCCATTTGACATTTTGAATCATTTTTGGTATAGTCCGAAAAATTCATTTTCTGATGAAAAACGATGACTCCGGACCTGTCGAACGTCCCCAAAATGGTCCATATCGATGAAATTTTAACATTTAATCTTTTGACTCCAAACGACTGTTGGATGTGAATTATGACTTTTTCAACTAAAATAAGTGTGTTTAAAGTCATTTATGTGCCTGAAATTGGTCAAAATTGAAGCTTTTGTGTAAGCAAAACTCTGTAAAAATGGCAATTTTGGTCACTCTGAGGTGTTAAAAAGTGGTTATTCAACCTGAGGCACCATCACTTTGACATTTTGAATCATTTTTGGTACAGTCCGAAAAATTCATTTTCTGATGAAAAACGATGACTCCGGACCTGTCAAACGTCCCCAAAATGGTCCATATCGATGAAATTTTAACATTTAATCTTTTGACTCCAAACAACTGTTGGATGTGAATTAAGTCTTTTTCAACTAAAATAAGTGTGTTTAAAGTCATTTATGTGCCTGAAATTGGTCAAAATTGAAGCTTTTGTGTAAGCAAAACTCTGTAAAAATGGCAATTTTGGTCACTCTGAGGGGTTAAAAAGTGGTTATTCAACATGAGGCACGATCCATTTGACATTTTGAATCATTTTTGGTATAGTCCGAAAAATTCATTTTCTGATGAAAAACGATGACTCCGGACCTGTCGAACGTCCCCAAAATGGTCCATATTGATGACATTTTAACATTTAATCCTTTGACTCCAAACGACTGTTAGATGTGAATTAAGTCTTTTTCAACTAAAATAAGTGTGTTTAAAGTCATTTATGTGCCTGAAATTGGTCAAAATTGAAGCTTTTGTGTAAGCAAAACTCTGTAAAAATGGCAATTTTGGTCACTCTGAGGGGTTAAAAAGTGGTTATTCAACATGAGGCACGATCTATTTGACATTTTGAATCATTTTTGGTATAGTCCGAAAAATTAATTTTCTGATGAAAAACGATGACTCCGGACCTGTCGAACGTCCCCAAAATGGTCCATATCGATGAAATTTTAACATTTAATCTTTTGACTCCAAACAACTGTTGGATGTGAATTAAGTCTTTTTCAACTAAAATAAGTGTGTTTAAAGTCATTTATGTGCCTGAAATTGGTCAAAATTGAAGCTTTTGTGTAAGCAAAACTCTGTAAAAATGGCAATTTTGGTCACTCTGAGGGGTTAAAAAGTGGTTATTCAACATGAGGCACGATCTATTTGACATTTTGAATCATTTTTGGTATAGTCCGAAAAATTCATTTTCTGATGAAAAACGATGACTCCGGACCTGTCGAACGTCCCCAAAATGGTCCATATCGATGAAATTTTAACATTTAATCATTTGACTCCAAACGACTGTTGGATGTGAATTATGACTTTTTCAACTAAAATAAGTGTGTTTAAAGTCATTTATATGCCTGAAATTGGTCAAAATTGAAGCTTTTGTGTAAGCAAAACTCTGTAAAAATGGCAATTTTGGTCACTCTGAGGGGTTAAAAAGTCCTTATTCAACATGAGGCACGATCCATTTGACATTTTGAATCATTTTTGGTATAGTCCGAAAAATTCATTTTCTGATGAAAAACGATGACTCCGGACCTGTCGAACGTCCCCAAAATGGTCCATATCGATGAAATTTTAACATTTAATCTTCTGACTCCAAACGACTGTTGGATGTGAATTATGACTTTTTCAACTAAAATAAGTGTGTTTAAAGTCATTTATGTGCCTGAAATTGGTAAAAATTGAAGCTTTTGTGTAAGCAAAACTCTGTAAAAATGGCAATTTTGGTCACTCTGAGGGGTTAAAAAGTGGTTATTCAACCTGAGGCACCATCACTTTGACATTTTGAATCATTTTTGGTACAGTCCGAAAAATTCATTTTCTGATGAAAAACGATGACTCCGGACCTTTCGAACGTCCCCAAAATGGTCCATATCGATGAAATTTTAACATTTAATCTTTTGACTCCAAACAACTGTTGGATGTGAATTAAGTCTTTTTCAACTAAAATAAGTGTGTTTAAAGTCATTTATGTGCCTGAAATTGGTCAAAATTGAAGCTTTTGTGTAAGCAAAACTATGTAAAAATGGCAATTTTGGTCACTCTGAGGGGTTAAAAAGTGGTTATTCAACATGAGGCACGATCCATTTGACATTTTGAATCATTTTTGGTATAGTCCGAAAAATTCATTTTCTGATGAAAAACGATGACTCCGGACCTGTCGAACGTCCCCAAAATGGTCCATATCGATGAAATTTTAACATTTAATCCTTTGACTCCAAACGACTGTTGGATGTGAATTAAGTCTTTTTCAACTAAAATAAGTGTGTTTAAAGTCATTTATGTGCCTGAAATTGGTCAAAATTGAAACTTTTGTGTAAGCTAAACTCTGTAAAAATGGCAATTTTGGTCACTCTGAGGGGTTAAAAAGTGGTTATTCAACATGAGGCACCATCACTTTGACATTTTGAATCATTTTTGGTACAGTACGAAAAATTCATTTTCTGATGAAAAACGATGACTCCGCCGGACCTGTCGAACGTACCCAAAATGGTCCATATCGATGAAATTTTAACATTTAATCTTTTGACTCCAAACAACTGTTGGATGTGAATTAAGTTTTTTTCAACTAAAATAAGTGTGTTTAAAGTCATTTATGTGCCTGAAATCGGTCAAAATTGAAGCTTTTGTGTAAGCAAATCTCTGTAAAAATGGCAATTTTGGTCTCTCTGAGGGGTTAAAAAGTGGTTATTCAACATGAGGCACGATCCATTTGACATTTTGAATCATTTTTGGTATAGTCCGAAAAATTCATTTTCTGATGAAAAACGATGACTCCGGACCTGTCGAACGTCCCCAAAATGGTCCATATTGATGAAATTTTAACATTTAATCTTTTGACTCCAAACGACTGTTGGATGTGAATTATGACTTTTTCAACTAAAATAAGTGTGTTTAAAGTCATTTATGTGCCTGAAATTGGTCAAAATTGAAGCTTTTGTGTAAGCAAAACTCTGTAAAAATGGCAATTTTGGTCACTCTGAGGGGTTAAAAAGTGGTTATTCAACCTGAGGCACCATCACTTTGACATTTTGAATCATTTTTGGTACAGTCCGAAAAATTCATTTTCTGATGAAAAACGATGACTCCGGACCTTTCGAACGTCCCCAAAATGGTCCATATCGATGAAATTTTAACATTTAATCTTTTGACTCCAAACAACTGTTGGATGTGAATTAAGTCTTTTTCAACTAAAATAAGTGTGTTTAAAGTCATTTAAGTGCCTGAAATTGGTCAAATTTGAAGCTTTTGTGTAAGCAAAACTATGTAAAAATGGCAATTTTGGTCACTCTGAGGGGTTAAAAAGTGGTTATTCAACATGAGGCACCATCACTTTGACATTTTGAATCATTTTTGGTACAGTCCGAAAAATTCATTTTCTGATGAAAAACGATGACTCCGGACCTGTCGAACGTCCCCAAAATGGTCCATATTGATGAAATTTTAACATTTAATCTTTTGACTCCAAATAACTGTTGGATGTGAATTATGACTTTTTCAACTAAAATAAGTGTGTTTAAAGTCATTTATGTGCCTGAAATCGGTCAAAATTGAAGCTTTTGTGTAAGCAAAACTCTGTAAAAATGGCAATTTTGGTCTCTCTGAGGGGTTAAAAAGTGGTTATTCAACATGAGGCACGATCCATTTGACATTTTGAATCATTTTTGGTATAGTCCGAAAAATACATTTTCTGATGAAAAACGATGACTCCGGACCTGTCGAACGTCCCCAAAATGGTCCATATTGATGAAATTTTAACATTTAATGTTTTGACTCCAAACAACTGTTGGATGTTAATTATGACTTTTTCAACTAAAATAAGTGTGTTTAAAGTCATTTATGTGCCTGAAATCGGTCAAAATTGAAGCTTTTGTGTAAGCAAAACTCTGTAAAAATGGCAATTTTGGTCTCTCTGAGGGGTTAAAAAGTGGTTATTCAACATGAGGCACGATCCATTTGACATTTTGAATCATTTTTGGTATAGTCCGAAAAATTCATTTTCTGATGAAAAACGATGACTCCGGACCTGTCGAACGTCCCCAAAATGGTCCATATTGATGAAATTTTAACATTTAATCTTTTGACTCCAAACGACTGTTGGATGTGAATTATGACTTTTTCAACTAAAATAAGTGTGTTTAAAGTCATTTATGTGCCTGAAATTGGTCAAAATTGAAGCTTTTGTGTAAGCAAAACTCTGTAAAAATGGCAATTTTGGTCACTCTGAGGGGTTAAAAAGTGGTTATTCAACATGAGGCACGATCCATTTGACATTTTGAATGATTTTTGGTAGAGTCCGAAAAATTCATTTTCTGATGAAAAACGATGACTCCGGACCTGTCGAACGTCTCCAAAATGGTCCATATCGATGAAATTTTAACATTTAATCTTTTGACTCCAAACAACTGTTGGATGTGAATTAAGTCTTTTTCAACTAAAATAAGTGTGTTTAAAGTCATTTATGTGCCTGAAATTGGTCAAAATTGAAGCTTTTGTGTAAGCAAAACTCTGTAAAAATGGCAATTTTGGTCACTCTGAGGGGTTAAAAAGTGGTTATTCAACATGATGCACGATCCATTTGACATTTTGAATCATTTTTGGTATAGTCCGAAAAATTCATTTTCTGATGAAAAACGATGACTCCGGACCTGTCGAACGTCCCCAAAATGTTCCATATCGATGAAATTTTAACATTTAATCTTTTGACTCCAAACGACTGTTGGATGTGAATTATGACTTTTTCAACTAAAATAAGTGTGTTTAAAGTCATTTATGTGCCTGAAATTGGTCAAAATTGAAGCTTTTGTGTAAGCAAAACTCTGTAAAAATGGCAATTTTGGTCACTCTGAGGGGTTAAAAAGTGGTTATTCAACACGAGGCAAGATCCATTTGACATTTTGAATCATTTTTGGTACAGTCCGAAAAATTAATTTTTTGATGAAAAATGATGACTCCGGACCTGTCGAACATCCCAAAAATGGTCCATATCGATGAAATTTCAACATTTAATCTTATGACTCCAAACGACTGTTGGATGTGAATTATGACTTTTTCAAATAAAATAAGTGTGTTTAAAGTCATTTATGTGCCTGAAATTGGTCAAAATTGAAGCTTTTGTGTAAGCAAAACTCTGTAAAAATGGCAATTTTGGTCACTCTGATGGGTTAAAAAGTGGGTATTCAACATGAGGCACGATCTATTTGACATTTTGAATCATTTTTGGTATAGTCCGAAAAATTTATTTTCTGATGAAAAACGATGACTCCGGACCTGTCGAACATCCCCAAAATGGTCCATATCGATGAAATTTTAACATTTAATCTTTTGACTCCAAACGACTGTTGGATGTGAATTAAGTTTTTTTCAACTAAAATAAGTGTGTTTAAAGTAATTTATGTGCCTGAAATTGGTCAAAATTGAAGCTTTTGTGTAAGCAAAACTCTGTAAAAATGGCAATTTTGGTCACTCTGAGGGGTTAAAAAGTGGTTATTCAACCTGAGGCACCATCACTTTGACATTTTGAATCATTTTTGGTACAGTCCGAAAAATTCATTTTCTGATGAAAAATGATGACTCCGGACATGTCGAATGTCCCCAAAATGGTCCATATCGATGAAATTTTAACATTTAATCTTTTGACTCCAAACAACTGTTGGATGTGAATTAAGTCTTTTTCAACTAAAATAAGTGTGTTTAAAGTCATTTATGTGCCTGAAATTTGTCAAAATTGAAGCTTTTGTGTAAGCAAAACTCTGTAAAAATGGCAATTTTGGTCACTCTGAGGGGTTAAAAAGTGGTTATTCAACATGAGGCACGATCCATTTGACATTTTGAATCATTTTTGGTATAGTCCGAAACATTCACTTTCTGATGAAAAACGATGACTCCGGACCTGTCGAACGTCCCCAAAATGATCCATATCGATGAAATTTTAACATTTAATCCTTTGACTCCAAACGACTGTTGGATGTGAATTAAGTCTTTTTCAACTAAAATAAGTGTGTTTAAAGTCATTTATGTGCCTGAAAATGGTCAACATTGAAACTTTTGTGTAAGCAAAACTCTGTAAAAATGGTAATTTTGGTCACTCTGAGGGGTTAAAAAGTGGTTATTCAACATGAGGCACCATCACTTTGACATTTTGAATCATTTTTGGTACAGTCCGAAAAATTCATTTTCGGATGAAAAACGATGACTCCGGACCTGTCGAACTTCCCCAAAATGGTCCATATCGATGAAATTTTAACATTTAATCTTTTGACTCCAAACAACTGTTGGATGTGAATTAAGTTTTTTTCAACTAAAATAAGTGTGTTTAAAGTCATTTATGTGCCTGAAATCGGTCAAAATTGAAGCTTTTGTGTAAGCAAAACTCTGTAAAAATGGCAATTTTGGTCTCTCTGAGGGGTTAAAAAGTGGTTATTCAACATGAGGCACGATCCATTTGACATTTTGAATCATTTTTGGTATAGTCCAAAAAATTCTTTTCCTGATGAAAAACGATGACTCCGGACCTGTCGAACGTCCCCAAAATGGTCCATATCGATGAAATTTGAACATTTAATCTTTTGACTCCAAACGACTGTTGGATGTGAATTAAGTCTTTTTCAACTAAAATAAGTGTGTTTAAAGTCATTTATGTGCCTGAAATTGGTCAAAATTGAAGCTTTTGTGTAAGCAAAACTCTGTAAAAATGGCAATTTTGGTCACTCTGAGGGGTTAAAAAGTGGTTATTCAACATGAGGCACGATCTATTAGACATTTTGAATCATTTTTGGTATAGTCCGAAAAATTCATTTTCTGATGAAAAACGATGACTCCGGACCTGTCGAACGTCCCCAAAATGGTCCATATCGATGAAATTTTAACATTTAATCTTTTGACCCCAAACGACTGTTGGATGTGAATTATGACTTTTTCAACTAAAATAAGTGTGTTTAAAGTCATTTATGTGCCTGAAATTGGTCAAAATTGAAGCTTTTGTGTAAGCAAAACTCTGTAAAAATGGCAATTTTGGTCACTCTGAGGGGTTAAAAAGTGGTTATTCAACATGAGGCACGATCTATTTGACATTTTGAATCATTTTTGGTATAGTCCGAAAAATTCATTTTCTGATGAAAAACGATGACTCCGGACCTGTCGAAAGCCCCCAAAATGGTCCATATCGATGAAATTTTAACATTTAATCTTTAGACTCCAAACGACTGTTGGATGTGAATTAAGTCTTTTTCAACTAAAATAAGTGTGTTTAAAGTCATTTATGTGGCCGAAATTGGTCAAAATTGAAACTTTTGTGTAAGCAAAACTCTGTAAAAATGGCAATTTTGGTCTCTCTGAGGGGTTAAAAAGTGGTTATTCAACATGAGGCACCATCACTTTGACATTTTGAATCATTTTTGGTACAGTCCGAAAAATTCATTTTCTGATGAAAAACGATGACTCCGGACCTGTCGAATGTCCCCAAAATGGTCCATATCTATGAAATTTTAACATTTAATCTTTTGACTCCAAACAACTGTTGGATGTGAATTATGACTTTTTCAACTAAAATAAGTGTGTTTAAAGTCATTTATGTGCCTGAAATCGGTCAAAATTGAAGCTTTTGTGTAAGCAAAACTCTGTAAAAATGGCAATTTTGGTCACTCTGAGGGGTTAAAAAGTGGTTATTCAACATGAGGCACGATCTATTTGACATTTTGAATCATTTTTGGTATAGTCCGAAAAATTAATTTTCTGATGAAAAACGATGACTCCGGACCTGTCGAACGTCCCCAAAATGGTCCATATTGATGAAATTTTAACATTTAATCTTTTGACTCCAAACAACTGTTGGATGTGAATTAAGTCTTTTTCAACTAAAATAAGTGTGTTTAAAGTCATTTATGTGCCTGAAATTGGTCAAAATTGAAGCTTTTGTGTAAGCAAAACTCTGTAAAAATGGCAATTTTGGTCACTCTGAGGGGTTAAAAAGTGGTTATTCAACATGAGGCACGATCTATTTGACATTTTGAATCATTTTTTGGTATAGTCCGAAAAATTCATTTTCTGATGAAAAACCATGACTCCGGACCTGTCGAACGTCCCCAAAATGGTCCATATCGATGAAATTTTAACATTTAATCTTTTGACTCCAAACGACTGTTGGATGTGAATTATGACTTTTTCAACTAAAATAAGTGTGTTTAAAGTCATTTATGTGCCTGAAATTGGTCAAAATTGAAGCTTTTGTGTAAGCAAAACTATGTAAAAATGGCAATTTTGGTCACTCTGAGGGGTTAAAAAGTGGTTATTCAACATGAGGCAGGATCCATTTGACATTTTGAATCATTTTTGGTATAGTCCGAAAAATTCATTTTCTGATGAAAAACGATGACTCCGGACATGTCGAACGTCCCCAAAATGGTCCATATCGATGAAATTTTAACATTTAATCCTTTGACTCCAAACGACTGTTGGATGTGAATTAAGTCTTTTTCAACTAAAATAAGGGTGTTTAAAGTCATTTATGTGCCTGAAATTGGTCAAAATTGAAACTTTTGTGTAAGCAAAACTCTGTAAAAATGGCAATTTTGGTCACTCTGAGGGGTTAAAAAGTGGTTATTCAACATGAGGCACCATCACTTTGACATTTTGAATAATTTTTGGTACAGTCCGAAAAATTCATTTTCTGATGAAAAACGATGACTCCGGACCTGTCGAACGTCCCCAAAATGGTCCATATTGATGAAATTTTAACATTTAACCTTTTGACTCCAAACAACTGTTGGATGTGAATTAAGTCTTTTTCAACTAAAATAAGTGTGTTTAAAGTCATTTATGTGCCTGAAATTGGTCAAAATTGAAGCTTTTGTGTAAGCAAAACTCTGTAAAAATGGCAATTTTGGTCACTCTGAGGGGTTAAAAAGTGGTTATTCAACATGAGGCACGATCTATTTGACATTTTGAATCATTTTTGGTATAGTCCGAAAAATTCATTTTCTGATGAAAAACGATGACTCCGGACCTGTCGAACGTCCCCAAAATGGTCCATATCGATGAAATTTTAACATTTAATCTTTAGACTCCAAACGACTGTTGGATGTGAATTAAGTCTTTTTCAACTAAAATAAGTGTGTTTAAAGTCATTTATGTGGCCGAAATTGGTCAAAATTGAAACTTTTGTGTAAGCAAAACTCTGTAAAAATGGCAATTTTGGTCTCTCTGAGGGGTTAAAAAGTGGTTATTCAACATGAGGCACCATCACTTTGACATTTTGAATCATTTTTGGTACAGTCCGAAAAATTCATTTTCTGATGAAAAACGATGACTCCGGACCTGTCGAATGTCCCCAAAATGGTCCATATCGATGAAATTTTAACATTTAATCTTTTGACTCCAAACAACTGTTGGATGTGAATTATGACTTTTTCAACTAAAATAAGTGTGTTTAAAGTCATTTATGTGCCTGAAATCGGTCAAAATTGAAGCTTTTGTGTAAGCAAAACTCTGTAAAAATGGCAATTTTGGTCACTCTGAGGGGTTAAAAAGTGGTTATTCAACATGAGGCACGATCTATTTGACATTTTGAATCATTTTTGGTATAGTCCAAAAAATTAATTTTCTGATGAAAAACGATGACTCCGGACCTGTCGAACGTCCCCAAAATGGTCCATATTGATGAAATTTTAACTTTTAATCTTTTGACTCCAAACAACTGTTGGATGTGAATTAAGTCTTTTTCAACTAAAATAAGTGTGTTTAAAGTCATTTATGTGCCTGAAATTGGTCAAAATTGAAGCTTTTGTGTAAGCAAAACTCTGTAAAAATGGCAATTTTGGTCACTCTGATGGGTTAAAAAGTGGGTATTCAACATGAGGCACGATCTATTTGACATTTTGAATCATTTTTGGTATAGTCCGAAAAATTTATTTTCTGATGAAAAACGATGACTCCGGACCTGTCGAACATCCCCAAAATGGTCCATATCGATGAAATTTTAACATTTAATCTTTTGACTCCAAACGACTGTTGGATGTGAATTAAGTTTTTTTCAACTAAAATAAGTGTGTTTAAAGTAATTTATGTGCCTGAAATTGGTCAAAATTGAAGCTTTTGTGTAAGCAAAACTCTGTAAAAATGGCAATTTTGGTCACTCTGAGGGGTTAAAAAGTGGTTATTCAACCTGAGGCACCATCACTTTGACATTTTGAATCATTTTTGGTACAGTCCGAAAAATTCATTTTCTGATGAAAAATGATGACTCCGGACATGTCGAATGTCCCCAAAATGGTCCATATCGATGAAATTTTAACATTTAATCTTTTGACTCCAAACAACTGTTGGATGTGAATTAAGTATTTTTCAACTAAAATAAGTGTGTTTAAAGTCATTTATGTGCCTGAAATTGGTCAAAATTGAAGCTTTTGTATAAGCAAAACTCTGTAAAAATGGCAATTTTGGTCACTCTGATGGGTTAAAAAGTGGTTATTCAACATGAGGCACGATCTATTTGACATTTTGAATCATTTTTGGTATAGTCCGAAAAATTCATTTTCTGATGAAAAACGATGACTCCGGACCTGTCGAACGTCCCCAAAATGGTCCATATCGATGAAATTTTAACATTTACTCTTTTGACTCCAAACAACTGTTAGATGTGAATTAAGTATTTTTCAACTAAAATAAGTGTGTTTAAAGTAATTTATGTGCCTGAAATTGGTCAAAATTGAAGCTTTTGTGTAAGCAAAACTCTGTAAAAATGGCAATTTTGGTCACTCTGAGGGGTTAAAAAGTGGTTATTCAACCTGAGGCACCATCACTTTGACATTTTGAATCATTTTTGGTATAGTCCGAAACATTCACTTTCTGATGAAAAACGATGACTCCGGACCTGTCGAACGTCCCCAAAATGATCCATATCGATGAAATTTTAACATTTAATCCTTTGACTCCAAACGACTGTTGGATGTGAATTAAGTCTTTTTCAACTAAAATAAGTGTGTTTAAAGTCATTTATGTGCCTGAAAATGGTCAACATTGAAACTTTTGTGTAAGCAAAACTCTGTAAAAATGGTAATTTTGGTCACTCTGAGGGGTTAAAAAGTGGTTATTCAACATGAGGCACCATCACTTTGACATTTTGAATCATTTTTGGTACAGTTCGAAAAATTCATTTTCGGATGAAAAACGATGACTCCGGACCTGTCGAACTTCCCCAAAATGGTCCATATCGATGAAATTTTAACATTTAATCTTTTGACTCCAAACAACTGTTGGATGTGAATTAAGTTTTTTTCAACTAAAATAAGTGTGTTTAAAGTCATTTATGTGCCTGAAATCGGTCAAAATTGAAGCTTTTGTGTAAGCAAAACTCTGTAAAAATGGCAATTTTGGTCTCTCTGAGGGGTTAAAAAGTGGTTATTCAACATGAGGCACGATCCATTTGACATTTTGAATAATTTTTGGTATAGTCCGAAAAATTCATTTTCTGATGAAAAACGATGACTCCGGACCTGTCGAACGTCCCCAAAATGGTCCATATCGATGAAATTTTAACATTTAATCTTTTGACTCCAAACAACTGTTGGATGTGAATTATGACTTTTTCAACTAAAATAAGTGTGTTTAAAGTCATTTATGTGCCTGAAATCGGTCAAAATTGAAGCTTTTGTGTAAGCAAAACTCTGTAAAAATGGCAATTTTGGTCTCTCTGAGGGGTTAAAAAGTGGTTATTCAACATGAGGCACGATCCATTTGACATTTTGAATCATTTTTGGTATAGTCCAAAAAATTCATTTTCTGATGAAAAACGATGACTCCGGACCTGTCGAACATCCCCAAAATGGTCCATATCGATGAAATTTGAACATTTAATCTTTTGACTCCAAACGACTGTTGGATGTGAATTAAGTCTTTTTCAACTAAAATAAGTGTGTTTAAAGTCATTTATGTGCCTGAAATTGGTCAAAATTGAAGCTTTTGTGTAAGCAAAACTCTGTAAAAATGGCAATTTTGGTCACTCTGAGGGGTTAAAAAGTGGTTATTCAACCTGAGGCACCATCACTTTGACATTTTGAATCATTTTTGGTACAGTTCGAAAAATTCATTTTCTGATGAAAAATGATGACTCCGGACCTGTCGAATGTCCCCAAAATGGTCCATATCGATAAAATTTTAACATTTAATCTTTTGACTCCAAACAACTGTTGGATGTGAATTAAGTATTTTTCAACTAAAATAAGTGTGTTTAAAGTCATTTATGTGCCTGAAATTGGTCAAAATTGAAGCTTTTGTGTAAGCAAAACTCTGTAAAAATGGCAATTTTGGTCTCTCTGAGGGGTTAAAAAGTGGTTATTCAACATGAGGCACGATCCATTTGACATTTTGAATCATTTTTGGTATAGTCCAAAAAATTCATTTTCTGATGAAAAACGATGACTCCGGACCTGTCGAACGTCCCCAAAATGGTCCATATCGATGAAATTTGAACATTTAATCTTTTGACTCCAAACGACTGTTGGATGTGAATTAAGTCTTTTTCAACTAAAATAAGTGTGTTTAAAGTCATTTATGTGCCTGAAATTGGTCAAAATTGAAGCTTTTGTGTAAGCAAAACTCTGTAAAAATGGCAATTTTGGTCACTCTGAGGGGTTAAAAAGTCGTTATTCAACATGAGGCACGATCCATTTGACATTTTGAATCATTTTTGGTATAGTCCGAAAAATTCATTTTCTGATGAAAAACGATGACTCCGGACCTGTCAAACGTCCCCAAAATGGTCCATATCGATGAAATTTTAACATTTAATCCTTTGACTCCAAACGACTGTTGGATGTAAATTAAGTCTTTTTCAACTAAAATAAGTGTGTTTAAAGTCATTTATGTGCCTGAAATTGGTCAAAATTGAAGCTTTTGTGTAAGCAAAACTCTGTAAAAATGGCAATTTTGGTCACTCTGAGGGGTTAAAAAGTGGTTATTCAACATGAGGCACGATCTATTTGACATTTTGAATCATTTTTGGTATAGTCCGAAAAATTCATTTTCTGATGAAAAACGATGACTCCGGACCTGACGAACGTCCCCAAAATGGACCATATCGATGAAATTTTAACATTTAATCTTTAGACTCCAAACGACTGTTGGATGTGAATTAAGTCTTTTTCAACTAAAATAAGTGTGTTTAAAGTCATTTATGTGGCCGAAATTGGTCAAAATTGAAACTTTTGTGTAAGCAAAACTCTGTAAAAATGGCAATTTTGGTCTCTCTGAGGGGTTAAAAAGTGGTTATTCAACATGAGGCACCATCACTTTGACATTTTGAATCATTTTTGGTACAGTCCGAAAAATTCATTTTCTGATGAAAAACGATGACTCCGGACCTGTCGAATGTCCCCAAAATGGTCCATATCGATGAAATTTTAACATTTAATCTTTTGACTCCAAACAACTGTTGGATGTGAATTATGACTTTTTCAACTAAAATAAGTGTGTTTAAAGTCATTTATGTGCCTGAAATCGGTCAAAATTGAAGCTTTTGTGTAAGCAAAACTCTGTAAAAATGGCAATTTTGGTCACTCTGAGGGGTTAAAAAGTGGTTATTCAACATGAGGCACGATCTATTTGACATTTTGAATCATTTTTGGTATAGTCCGAAAAATTAATTTTCTGATGAAAAACGATGACTCCGGACCTGTCGAACGTCCCCAAAATGGTCCATATCGATGAAATTTTAACATTTAATCTTTTGACTCCAAACAACTGTTGGATGTGAATTAAGTCTTTTTCAACTAAAATAAGTGTGTTTAAAGTCATTTATGTGCCTGAAATTGGTCAAAATTGAAGCTTTTGTGTAAGCAAAACTCTGTAAAAATGGCAATTTTGGTCACTCTGAGGGGTTAAAAAGTGGTTATTCAACATGAGGCACGATCTATTTGACATTTTGAATCATTTTTTGGTATAGTCCGAAAAATTCATTTTCTGATGAAAAACGATGACTCCGGACCTGTCGAACGTCCCCAAAATGGTCCATATCGATGAAATTCTAACATTTAATCTTTTGACTCCAAACGACTGTTGGATGTGAATTATGACTTTTTCAACTAAAATAAGTGTGTTTAAAGTCATTTATGTGCCTGAAATTGGTCAAAATTGAAGCTTTTGTGTAAGCAAAACTCTGTAAAAATGGCAATTTTGGTCACTCTGAGGGGTTAAAAAGTGGTTATTCAACCTGAGGCACCATCACTTTGACATTTTGAATCATTTTTGGTACAGTCCGAAAAATTCATTTTCTGATGAAAAACGATGACTCCGGACCTTTCGAACGTCCCCAAAATAGTCCATATCGATGAAATTTTAACATTTAATCTTTTGACTCCAAACAACTGTTGGATGTGAATTAAGTCTTTTTCAACTAAAATAAGTGTGTTTAAAGTCATTTATGTGCCTGAAATTGGTCAAAATTGAAGCTTTTGTGTAAGCAAAACTATGTAAAAATGGCAATTTTGGTCACTCTGAGGGGTTAAAAAGTGGTTATTCAACATGAGGCAGGATCCATTTGACATTTTGAATCATTTTTGGTATAGTCCGAAAAATTCATTTTCTGATGAAAAACGATGACTCCGGACATGTCGAACGTCCCCAAAATGGTCCATATCGATGAAATTTTAACATTTAATCCTTTGACTCCAAACGACTGTTGGATGTGAATTAAGTCTTTTTCAACTAAAATAAGGGTGTTTAAAGTCATTTATGTGCCTGAAATTGGTCAAAATTGAAACTTTTGTGTAAGCAAAACTCTGTAAAAATGGCAATTTTGGTCACTCTGAGGGGTTAAAAAGTGGTTATTCAACATGAGGCACCATCACTTTGACATTTTGAATAATTTTTGGTACAGTCCGAAAAATTCATTTTCTGATGAAAAACGATGACTCCGGACCTGTCGAACGTCCCCAAAATGGTCCATATTGATGAAATTTTAACATTTAACCTTTTGACTCCAAACAACTGTTGGATGTGAATTATGACTTTTTCAACTAAAATAAGTGTGTTTAAAGTCATTTATGTGCCTGAAATCGGTCAAAATTGAAGCTTTTGTGTAAGCAAAACTCTGTAAAAATGGCAATTTTGGTCTCTCTGAGGGGTTAAAAAGTGGTTATTCAACATGAGGCACGATCCATTTGACATTTTGAATCATTTTTGGTATAGTCCGAAAAATTCATTTTCTGATGAAAAACGATGACTCCGGACCTGTCGAACATCCCCAAAATGGTCCATATCGATGACATTTTAACATTTAATCTTTTGACTCCAAACGACTGTTGGATGTGAAATTAGTCTTTTTCAACTAAAATAAGTGTGTTTAAAGTAATTTATGTGCCTGAAATTGGTCAAAATTGAAGCTTTTGTGTAAGCAAAACTCTGTAAAAATGGTAATTTTGGTCACTCTGAGGGGTTAAAAAGTGGTTATTCAACATGAGGCACCATCACTTTGACATTTTGAATCATTTTTGGTACAGTCCGAAAAATTCATTTTCTGATGAAAAACGATGACTCCGGACCTGTCGAATGTCCCCAAAATGGTCCATATCGATGAAATTTTAACATTTAATCTTTTGACTCCAAACAACTGTTGGATGTGAATTATGACTTTTTCAACTAAAATAAGTGTGTTTAAAGTCATTTATGTGCCTGAAATCGGTCAAAATTGAAGCTTTTGTGTAAGCAAAACTCTGTAAAAATGGCAATTTTGGTCACTCTGAGGGGTTAAAAAGTGGTTATTCAACATGAGGCACGATCTATTTGACATTTTGAATCATTTTTGGTATAGTCCGAAAAATTAATTTTCTGATGAAAAACGATGACTCCGGACCTGTCGAACGTCCCCAAAATGGTCCATATTGATGAAATTTTAACATTTAATCTTTTGACTCCAAACAACTGTTGGATGTGAATTAAGTCTTTTTCAACTAAAATAAGTGTGTTTAAAGTCATTTATGTGCCTGAAATTGGTCAAAATTGAAGCTTTTGTGTAAGCAAAACTCTGTAAAAATGGCAATTTTGGTCACTCTGAGGGGTTAAAAAGTGGTTATTCAACATGAGGCACGATCTATTTGACATTTTGAATCATTTTTTGGTATAGTCCGAAAACTTCATTTTCTGATGAAAAACGATGACTCCGGACCTGTCGAACGTCCCCAAAATGGTCCATATCGATGAAATTTTAACATTTAATCTTTTGACTCCAAACGACTGTTGGATGTGAATTATGACTTTTTCAACTAAAATAAGTGTGTTTAAAGTCATTTATGTGCCTGAAATCGGTCAAAATTGAAGCTTTTGTGTAAGCAAAACTCTGTAAAAATGGCAATTTTGGTCTCTCTGAGGGGTTAAAAAGTGGTTATTCAACATGAGGCACGATCCATTTGACATTTTGAATCATTTTTGGTATAGTCCGAAAAATTCATTTTCTGATGAAAAACGATGACTCCGGACCTGTCGAACATCCCCAAAATGGTCCATATCGATGAAATTTTAACATTTAATCTTTTGACTCCAAACGACTGTTGGATGTGAAATTAGTCTTTTTCAACTAAAATAAGTGTGTTTAAAGTAATTTATGTGCCTGAAATTGGTCAAAATTGAAGCTTTTGTGTAAGCAAAACACTGTAAAAATTGCAATTTTGGTCACTCTGAGGGGTTAAAAAGTGGTTATTCAACCTGAGGCACCATCACTTTGACATTTTGAATCATTTTTGGTACAGTTCGAAAAATTCATTTTCTGATGAAAAATGATGACTCCGGACCTGTCGAATGTCCCCAAAATGGTCCATATCGATAAAATTTTAACATTTAATCTTTTGACTCCAAACAACTGTTGGATGTGAATTAAGTATTTTTCAACTAAAATAAGTGTGTTTAAAGTCATTTATGTGCCTGAAATTGGTCAAAATTGAAGCTTTTGTGTAAGCAAAACTCTGTAAAAATGGCAATTTTGGTCTCTCTGAGGGGTTAAAAAGTGGTTATTCAACATGAGGCACGATCCATTTGACATTTTGAATCATTTTTGGTATAGTCCAAAAAATTCATTTTCTGATGAAAAACGATGACTCCGGACCTGTCGAACGTCCCCAAAATGGTCCATATCGATGAAATTTGAACATTTAATCTTTTGACTCCAAACGACTGTTGGATGTGAATTAAGTCTTTTTCAACTAAAATAAGTGTGTTTAAAGTCATTTATGTGCCTGAAATTGGTCAAAATTGAAGCTTTTGTGTAAGCAAAACTCTGTAAAAATGGCAATTTTGGTCACTCTGAGGGGTTAAAAAGTCGTTATTCAACATGAGGCACGATCCATTTGACATTTTGAATCATTTTTGGTATAGTCCGAAAAATTCATTTTCTGATGAAAAACGATGACTCCGGACCTGTCAAACGTCCCCAAAATGGTCCATATCGATGAAATTTTAACATTTAATCCTTTGACTCCAAACGACTGTTGGATGTAAATTAAGTCTTTTTCAACTAAAATAAGTGTGTTTAAAGTCATTTATGTGCCTGAAATTGGTCAAAATTGAAGCTTTTGTGTAAGCAAAACTCTGTAAAAATGGCAATTTTGGTCACTCTGAGGGGTTAAAAAGTGGTTATTCAACATGAGGCACGATCTATTTGACATTTTGAATCATTTTTGGTATAGTCCGAAAAATTCATTTTCTGATGAAAAACGATGACTCCGGACCTGTCGAACGTCCCCAAAATGGACCATATCGATGAAATTTTAACATTTAATCTTTAGACTCCAAACGACTGTTGGATGTGAATTAAGTCTTTTTCAACTAAAATAAGTGTGTTTAAAGTCATTTATGTGGCCGAAATTGGTCAAAATTGAAACTTTTGTGTAAGCAAAACTCTGTAAAAATGGCAATTTTGGTCTCTCTGAGGGGTTAAAAAGTGGTTATTCAACATGAGGCACCATCACTTTGACATTTTGAATCATTTTTGGTACAGTCCGAAAAATTCATTTTCTGATGAAAAACGATGACTCCGGACCTGTCGAATGTCCCCAAAATGGTCCATATCGATGAAATTTTAACATTTAATCTTTTGACTCCAAACAACTGTTGGATGTGAATTATGACTTTTTCAACTAAAATAAGTGTGTTTAAAGTCATTTATGTGCCTGAAATCGGTCAAAATTGAAGCTTTTGTGTAAGCAAAACTCTGTAAAAATGGCAATTTTGGTCACTCTGAGGGGTTAAAAAGTGGTTATTCAACATGAGGCACGATCTATTTGACATTTTGAATCATTTTTGGTATAGTCCGAAAAATTAATTTTCTGATGAAAAACGATGACTCCGGACCTGTCGAACGTCCCCAAAATGGTCCATATCGATGAAATTTTAACATTTAATCTTTTGACTCCAAACAACTGTTGGATGTGAATTAAGTCTTTTTCAACTAAAATAAGTGTGTTTAAAGTCATTTATGTGCCTGAAATTGGTCAAAATTGAAGCTTTTGTGTAAGCAAAACTCTGTAAAAATGGCAATTTTGGTCACTCTGAGGGGTTAAAAAGTGGTTATTCAACATGAGGCACGATCTATTTGACATTTTGAATCATTTTTTGGTATAGTCCGAAAAATTCATTTTCTGATGAAAAACGATGACTCCGGACCTGTCGAACGTCCCCAAAATGGTCCATATCGATGAAATTCTAACATTTAATCTTTTGACTCCAAACGACTGTTGGATGTGAATTATGACTTTTTCAACTAAAATAAGTGTGTTTAAAGTCATTTATGTGCCTGAAATTGGTCAAAATTGAAGCTTTTGTGTAAGCAAAACTCTGTAAAAATGGCAATTTTGGTCACTCTGAGGGGTTAAAAAGTGGTTATTCAACCTGAGGCACCATCACTTTGACATTTTGAATCATTTTTGGTACAGTCCGAAAAATTCATTTTCTGATGAAAAACGATGACTCCGGACCTTTCGAACGTCCCCAAAATAGTCCATATCGATGAAATTTTAACATTTAATCTTTTGACTCCAAACAACTGTTGGATGTGAATTAAGTCTTTTTCAACTAAAATAAGTGTGTTTAAAGTCATTTATGTGCCTGAAATTGGTCAAAATTGAAGCTTTTGTGTAAGCAAAACTATGTAAAAATGGCAATTTTGGTCACTCTGAGGGGTTAAAAAGTGGTTATTCAACATGAGGCAGGATCCATTTGACATTTTGAATCATTTTTGGTATAGTCCGAAAAATTCATTTTCTGATGAAAAACGATGACTCCGGACATGTCGAACGTCCCCAAAATGGTCCATATCGATGAAATTTTAACATTTAATCCTTTGACTCCAAACGACTGTTGGATGTGAATTAAGTCTTTTTCAACTAAAATAAGGGTGTTTAAAGTCATTTATGTGCCTGAAATTGGTCAAAATTGAAACTTTTGTGTAAGCAAAACTCTGTAAAAATGGCAATTTTGGTCACTCTGAGGGGTTAAAAAGTGGTTATTCAACATGAGGCACCATCACTTTGACATTTTGAATAATTTTTGGTACAGTCCGAAAAATTCATTTTCTGATGAAAAACGATGACTCCGGACCTGTCGAACGTCCCCAAAATGGTCCATATTGATGAAATTTTAACATTTAACCTTTTGACTCCAAACAACTGTTGGATGTGAATTATGACTTTTTCAACTAAAATAAGTGTGTTTAAAGTCATTTATGTGCCTGAAATCGGTCAAAATTGAAGCTTTTGTGTAAGCAAAACTCTGTAAAAATGGCAATTTTGGTCTCTCTGAGGGGTTAAAAAGTGGTTATTCAACATGAGGCACGATCCATTTGACATTTTGAATCATTTTTGGTATAGTCCGAAAAATTCATTTTCTGATGAAAAACGATGACTCCGGACCTGTCGAACATCCCCAAAATGGTCCATATCGATGAAATTTTAACATTTAATCTTTTGACTCCAAACGACTGTTGGATGTGAAATTAGTCTTTTTCAACTAAAATAAGTGTGTTTAAAGTAATTTATGTGCCTGAAATTGGTCAAAATTGAAGCTTTTGTGTAAGCAAAACTCTGTAAAAATGGTAATTTTGGTCACTCTGAGGGGTTAAAAAGTGGTTATTCAACATGAGGCACCATCACTTTGACATTTTGAATCATTTTTGGTACAGTTCGAAAAATTCATTTTCGGATGAAAAACGATGACTCCGGACCTGTCGAACTTCCCCAAAATGGTCCATATCGATGAAATTTTAACATTTAATCTTTTGACTCCAAACAACTGTTGGATGTGAATTAAGTTTTTTTCAACTAAAATAAGTGTGTTTAAAGTCATTTATGTGCCTGAAATCGGTCAAAATTGAAGCTTTTGTGTAAGCAAAACTCTGTAAAAATGGCAATTTTGGTCTCTCTGAGGGGTTAAAAAGTGGTTATTCAACATGAGGCACGATCCATTTGACATTTTGAATCATTTTTGGTATAGTCCGAAAAATTCATTTTCTGATGAAAAACGATGACTCCGGACCTGTCGAACGTCCCCAAAATGGTCCATATCGATGAAATTTTAACATTTAATCTTTTGACTCCAAACAACTGTTGGATGTGAATTATGACTTTTTCAACTAAAATAAGTGTGTTTAAAGTCATTTATGTGCCTGAAATCGGTCAAAATTGAAGCTTTTGTGTAAGCAAAACTCTGTAAAAATGGCAATTTTGGTCTCTCTGAGGGGTTAAAAAGTGGTTATTCAACATGAGGCACGATCCATTTGACATTTTGAATCATTTTTGGTATAGTCCAAAAAATTCATTTTCTGATGAAAAACGATGACTCCGGACCTGTCGAACGTCCCCAAAATGGTCCATATCGATGAAATTTGAACATTTAATCTTTTGACTCCAAACGACTGTTGGATGTGAATTAAGTCTTTTTCAACTAAAATAAGTGTGTTTAAAGTCATTTATGTGCCTGAAATTGGTCAAAATTGAAGCTTTTGTGTAAGCAAAACTCTGTAAAAATGGCAATTTTGGTCACTCTGAGGGGTTAAAAAGTGGTTATTCAACATGAGGCACGATCTATTAGACATTTTGAATCATTTTTGGTATAGTCCGAAAAATTCATTTTCTGATGAAAAACGATGACTCCGGACCTGTCGAACGTCCCCAAAATGGTCCATATCGATGAAATTTTAACATTTAATCTTTTGACCCCAAACGACTGTTGGATGTGAATTATGACTTTTTCAACTAAAATAAGTGTGTTTAAAGTCATTTATGTGCCTGAAATTGGTCAAAATTGAAGCTTTTGTGTAAGCAAAACTCTGTAAAAATGGCAATTTTGGTCACTCTGAGGGGTTAAAAAGTCGTTATTCAACATGAGGCACGATCCATTTGACATTTTGAATCATTTTTGGTATAGTCCGAAAAATTCATTTTCTGATGAAAAACGATGACTCCGGACCTGTCAAACGTCCCCAAAATGGTCCATATCGATGAAATTTTAACATTTAATCCTTTGACTCCAAACGACTGTTGGATGTGAATTAAGTCTTTTTCAACTAAAATAAGTGTGTTTAAAGTCATTTATGTGCCTGAAATTGGTCAAAATTGAAGCTTTTGTGTAAGCAAAACTCTGTAAAAATGGCAATTTTGGTCACTCTGAGGGGTTAAAAAGTGGTTATTCAACATGAGGCACGATCTATTTGACATTTTGAATCATTTTTGGTATAGTCCGAAAAATTCATTTTCTGATGAAAAACGATGACTCCGGACCTGTCGAACGTCCCCAAAATGGTCCATATCGATGAAATTTTAACATTTAATCTTTAGACTCCAAACGACTGTTGGATGTGAATTAAGTCTTTTTCAACTAAAATAAGTGTGTTTAAAGTCATTTATGTGGCCGAAATTGGTCAAAATTGAAACTTTTGTGTAAGCAAAACTCTGTAAAAATGGCAATTTTGGTCTCTCTGAGGGGTTAAAAAGTGGTTATTCAACATGAGGCACCATCACTTTGACATTTTGAATCATTTTTGGTACAGTCCGAAAAATTCATTTTCTGATGAAAAACGATGACTCCGGACCTGTCGAATGTCCCCAAAATGGTCCATATCGATGAAATTTTAACATTTAATCTTTTGACTCCAAACAACTGTTGGATGTGAATTATGACTTTTTCAACTAAAATAAGTGTGTTTAAAGTCATTTATGTGCCTGAAATCGGTCAAAATTGAAGCTTTTGTGTAAGCAAAACTCTGTAAAAATGGCAATTTTGGTCACTCTGAGGGGTTAAAAAGTGGTTATTCAACATGAGGCACGATCTATTTGACATTTTGAATCATTTTTGGTATAGTCCGAAAAATTAATTTTCTGATGAAAAACGATGACTCCGGACCTGTCGAACGTCCCCAAAATGGTCCATATTGATGAAATTTTAACATTTAATCTTTTGACTCCAAACAACTGTTGGATGTGAATTAAGTCTTTTTCAACTAAAATAAGTGTGTTTAAAGTCATTTATGTGCCTGAAATTGGTCAAAATTGAAGCTTTTGTGTAAGCAAAACTCTGTAAAAATGGCAATTTTGGTCACTCTGAGGGGTTAAAAAGTGGTTATTCAACATGAGGCACGATCTATTTGACATTTTGAATCATTTTTTGGTATAGTCCAAAAAATTCATTTTCTGATGAAAAACGATGACTCCGGACCTGTCGAACGTCCCCAAAATGGTCCATATCGATGAAATTTTAACATTTAATCTTTTGACTCCAAACGACTGTTGGATGTGAATTATGACTTTTTCAACTAAAATAAGTGTGTTTAAAGTCATTTATGTGCCTGAAATTGGTCAAAATTGAAGCTTTTGTGTAAGCAAAACTCTGTAAAAATGGCAATTTTGGTCACTCTGAGGGGTTAAAAAGTGGTTATTCAACCTGAGGCACCATCACTTTGACATTTTGAATCATTTTTGGTACAGTCCGAAAAATTCATTTTCTGATGAAAAACGATGACTCCGGACCTTTCGAACGTCCCCAAAATAGTCCATATCGATGAAATTTTAACATTTAATCTTTTGACTCCAAACAACTGTTGGATGTGAATTAAGTCTTTTTCAACTAAAATAAGTGTGTTTAAAGTCATTTATGTGCCTGAAATTGGTCAAAATTGAAGCTTTTGTGTAAGCAAAACTATGTAAAAATGGCAATTTTGGTCACTCTGAGGGGTTAAAAAGTGGTTATTCAACATGAGGCAGGATCCATTTGACATTTTGAATCATTTTTGGTATAGTCCGAAAAATTCATTTTCTGATGAAAAACGATGACTCCGGACATGTCGAACGTCCCCAAAATGGTCCATATCGATGAAATTTTAACATTTAATCCTTTGACTCCAAATGACTGTTGGATGTGAATTAAGTCTTTTTCAACTAAAATAAGGGTGTTTAAAGTCATTTATGTGCCTGAAATTGGTCAAAATTGAAACTTTTGTGTAAGCAAAACTCTGTAAAAATGGCAATTTTGGTCACTCTGAGGGGTTAAAAAGTGGTTATTCAACATGAGGCACCATCACTTTGACATTTTGAATAATTTTTGGTACAGTCCGAAAAATTCATTTTCTGATGAAAAACGATGACTCCGGACCTGTCGAACGTCCCCAAAATAGTCCATATTGATGAAATTTTAACATTTAACCTTTTGACTCCAAACAACTGTTGGATGTGAATTATGACTTTTTCAACTAAAATAAGTGTGTTTAAAGTCATTTATGTGCCTGAAATCGGTCAAAATTGAAGCTTTTGTGTAAGCAAAACTCTGTAAAAATGGCAATTTTGGTCTCTCTGAGGGGTTAAAAAGTGGTTATTCAACATGAGGCACGATCCATTTGACATTTTGAATCATTTTTGGTATAGTCCGAAAAATTCATTTTCTGATGAAAAACGATGACTCCGGACCTGTTGAACATCCCCAAAATGGTCCATATCGATGAAATTTTAACATTTAATCTTTTGACTCCAAACGACTGTTGGATGTGAAATTAGTCTTTTTCAACTAAAATAAGTGTGTTTAAAGTAATTTATGTGCCTGAAATTGGTCAAAATTGAAGCTTTTGTGTAAGCAAAACTCTGTAAAAATTGCAATTTTGGTCACTCTGAGGGGTTAAAAAGTGGTTATTCAACCTGAGGCACCATCACTTTGACATTTTGAATCATTTTTGGTACAGTCCGAAAAATTCATTTTCTGATGAAAAATGATGACTCCGGACCTGTCGAATGTCCCCAAAATGGTCCATATCGATGAAATTTTAACATTTAATCTTTTGACTCCAAACAACTGTTGGATGTGAATTAAGTATTTTTCAACTAAAATAAGTGTGTTTAAAGTCATTTATGTGCCTGAAATTGGTCAAAATTGAAGCTTTTGTGTAAGCAAAACTCTGTAAAAATGGCAATTTTGGTCTCTTTGAGGGGTTAAAAAGTGGTTATTCAACATGAGGCACGATCCATTTGACATTTTGAATCATTTTTGGTATAGTCCAAAAAATTTATTTTCTGATGAAAAACGATGACTCCGGACCTGTCGAACGTCCCCAAAATGGTCCATATCGATGAAATTTGAACATTTAATCTTTTGACTCCAAACGACTGTTGGATGTGAATTAAGTCTTTTTCAACTAAAATAAGTGTGTTTAAAGTCATTTATGTGCCTGAAATTGGTCAAAATTGAAGCTTTTGTGTAAGCAAAACTCTGTAAAAATGGCAATTTTGGTCACTCTGAGGGGTTAAAAAGTGGTTATTCAACATGAGGCACGATCTATTAGACATTTTGAATCATTTTTGGTATAGTCCGAAAAATTCATTTTCTGATGAAACACGATGACTCCGGACCTGTCGAACGTCCCCAAAATGGTCCATATCGATGAAATTTTAACATTTAATCTTTTGACCCCAAACGACTGTTGGATGTGAATTATGACTTTTTCAACTAAAATAAGTGTGTTTAAAGTCATTTATGTGCCTGAAATTGGTCAAAATTGAAGCTTTTGTGTAAGCAAAACTCTGTAAAAATGGCAATTTTGGTCACTCTGAGGGGTTAAAAAGTCGTTATTCAACATGAGGCACGATCCATTTGACATTTTGAATCATTTTTGGTATAGTCCGAAAAATTCATTTTCTGATGAAAAACGATGACTCCGGACCTGTCAAACGTCCCCAAAATGGTCCATATCGATGAAATTTTAACATTTAATCCTTTGACTCCAAACGACTGTTGGATGTGAATTAAGTCTTTTTCAACTAAAATAAGTGTGTTTAAAGTCATTTATGTGCCTGAAATTGGTCAAAATTGAAGCTTTTGTGTAAGCAAAACTCTGTAAAAATGGCAATTTTGGTCACTCTGAGGGGTTAAAAAGTGGTTATTCAACATGAGGCACGATCTATTTGACATTTTGAATCATTTTTGGTATAGTCCGAAAAATTCATTTTCTGATGAAAAACGATGACTCCGGACCTGTCGAACGTCCCCAAAATGGACCATATCGATGAAATTTTAACATTTAATCTTTAGACTCCAAACGACTGTTGGATGTGAATTAAGTCTTTTTCAACTAAAATAAGTGTGTTTAAAGTCATTTATGTGGCCGAAATTGGTCAAAATTGAAACTTTTGTGTAAGCAAAACTCTGTAAAAATGGCAATTTTGGTCTCTCTGAGGGGTTAAAAAGTGGTTATTCAACATGAGGCACCATCACTTTGACATTTTGAATCATTTTTGGTACAGTCCGAAAAATTCATTTTCTGATGAAAAACGATGACTCCGGACCTGTCGAATGTCCCCAAAATGGTCCATATCGATGAAATTTTAACATTTAATCTTTTGACTCCAAACAACTGTTGGATGTGAATTATGACTTTTTCAACTAAAATAAGTGTGTTTAAAGTCATTTATGTGCCTGAAATCGGTCAAAATTGAAGCTTTTGTGTAAGCAAAACTCTGTAAAAATGGCAATTTTGGTCACTCTGAGGGGTTAAAAAGTGGTTATTCAACATGAGGCACAATCTATTTGACATTTTGAATCATTTTTGGTATAGTCCGAAAAATTAATTTTCTGATGAAAAACGATGACTCCGGACCTGTCAAACGTCCCCAAAATGGTCCATATCGATGAAATTTTAACATTTAATCCTTTGACTCCAAACGACTGTTGGATGTGAATTAAGTCTTTTTCAACTAAAATAAGTGTGTTTAAAGTCATTTATGTGCCTGAAATTGGTCAAAATTGAAGCTTTTGTGTAAGCAAAACTCTGTAAAAATGGCAATTTTGGTCACTCTGAGGGGTTAAAAAGTGGTTATTCAACATGAGGCACGATCTATTTGACATTTTGAATCATTTTTGGTATAGTCCGAAAAATTCATTTTCTGATGAAAAACGATGACTCCGGACCTGTCGAACGTCCCCAAAATGGTCCATATCGATGAAATTTTAACATTTAATCTTTAGACTCCAAACGACTGTTGGATGTGAATTAAGTCTTTTTCAACTAAAATAAGTGTGTTTAAAGTCATTTATGTGGCCGAAATTGGTCAAAATTGAAACTTTTGTGTAAGCAAAACTCTGTAAAAATGGCAATTTTGGTCTCTCTGAGGGGTTAAAAAGTGGTTATTCAACATGAGGCACCATCACTTTGACATTTTGAATCATTTTTGGTACAGTCCGAAAAATTCATTTTCTGATGAAAAACGATGACTCCGGACCTGTCGAATGTCCCCAAAATGGTCCATATCGATGAAATTTTAACATTTAATCTTTTGACTCCAAACAACTGTTGGATGTGAATTATGACTTTTTCAACTAAAATAAGTGTGTTTAAAGTCATTTATGTGCCTGAAATCGGTCAAAATTGAAGCTTTTGTGTAAGCAAAACTCTGTAAAAATGGCAATTTTGGTCACTCTGAGGGGTTAAAAAGTGGTTATTCAACATGAGGCACGATCTATTTGACATTTTGAATCATTTTTGGTATAGTCCGAAAAATTAATTTTCTGATGAAAAACGATGACTCCGGACCTGTCGAACGTCCCCAAAATGGTCCATATTGATGAAATTTTAACATTTAATCTTTTGACTCCAAACAACTGTTGGATGTGAATTAAGTCTTTTTCAACTAAAATAAGTGTGTTTAAAGTCATTTATGTGCCTGAAATTGGTCAAAATTGAAGCTTTTGTGTAAGCAAAACTCTGTAAAAATGGCAATTTTGGTCACTCTGAGGGGTTAAAAAGTGGTTATTCAACATGAGGCACGATCTATTTGACATTTTGAATCATTTTTTGGTATAGTCCAAAAAATTCATTTTCTGATGAAAAACGATGACTCCGGACCTGTCGAACGTCCCCAAAATGGTCCATATCGATGAAATTTTAACATTTAATCTTTTGACTCCAAACGACTGTTGGATGTGAATTATGACTTTTTCAACTAAAATAAGTGTGTTTAAAGTCATTTATGTGCCTGAAATTGGTCAAAATTGAAGCTTTTGTGTAAGCAAAACTCTGTAAAAATGGCAATTTTGGTCACTCTGAGGGGTTAAAAAGTGGTTATTCAACCTGAGGCACCATCACTTTGACATTTTGAATCATTTTTGGTACAGTCCGAAAAATTCATTTTCTGATGAAAAACGATGACTCCGGACCTTTCGAACGTCCCCAAAATAGTCCATATCGATGAAATTTTAACATTTAATCTTTTGACTCCAAACAACTGTTGGATGTGAATTAAGTCTTTTTCAACTAAAATAAGTGTGTTTAAAGTCATTTATGTGCCTGAAATTGGTCAAAATTGAAGCTTTTGTGTAAGCAAAACTATGTAAAAATGGCAATTTTGGTCACTCTGAGGGGTTAAAAAGTGGTTATTCAACATGAGGCAGGATCCATTTGACATTTTGAATCATTTTTGGTATAGTCCGAAAAATTCATTTTCTGATGAAAAACGATGACTCCGGACATGTCGAACGTCCCCAAAATGGTCCATATCGATGAAATTTTAACATTTAATCCTTTGACTCCAAATGACTGTTGGATGTGAATTAAGTCTTTTTCAACTAAAATAAGGGTGTTTAAAGTCATTTATGTGCCTGAAATTGGTCAAAATTGAAACTTTTGTGTAAGCAAAACTCTGTAAAAATGGCAATTTTGGTCACTCTGAGGGGTTAAAAAGTGGTTATTCAACATGAGGCACCATCACTTTGACATTTTGAATAATTTTTGGTACAGTCCGAAAAATTCATTTTCTGATGAAAAACGATGACTCCGGACCTGTCGAACGTCCCCAAAATGGTCCATATTGATGAAATTTTAACATTTAACCTTTTGACTCCAAACAACTGTTGGGTGTGAATTATGACTTTTTCAACTAAAATAAGTGTGTTTAAAGTCATTTATGTGCCTGAAATCTGTCAAAATTGAAGCTTTTGTGTAAGCAAAACTCTGTAAAAATGGCAATTTTGGTCTCTCTGAGGGGTTAAAAAGTGGTTATTCAACATGAGGCACGATCCATTTGACATTTTGAATCATTTTTGGTATAGTCCGAAAAATTCATTTTCTGATGAAAAACGATGACTCCGGACCTGTTGAACATCCCCAAAATGGTCCATATCGATGAAATTTTAACATTTAATCTTTTGACTCCAAACGACTGTTGGATGTGAAATTAGTCTTTTTCAACTAAAATAAGTGTGTTTAAAGTAATTTATGTGCCTGAAATTGGTCAAAATTGAAGCTTTTGTGTAAGCAAAACTCTGTAAAAATTGCAATTTTGGTCACTCTGAGGGGTTAAAAAGTGGTTATTCAACCTGAGGCACCATCACTTTGACATTTTGAATCATTTTTGGTACAGTCCGAAAAATTCATTTTCTGATGAAAAATGATGACTCCGGACCTGTCGAATGTCCCCAAAATGGTCCATATCGATGAAATTTTAACATTTAATCTTTTGACTCCAAACAACTGTTGGATGTGAATTAAGTATTTTTCAACTAAAATAAGTGTGTTTAAAGTCATTTATGTGCCTGAAATTGGTCAAAATTGAAGCTTTTGTGTAAGCAAAACTCTGTAAAAATGGCAATTTTGGTCTCTCTGAGGGGTTAAAAAGTGGTTATTCAACATGAGGCACGATCCATTTGACATTTTGAATCATTTTTGGTATAGTCCAAAAAATTCATTTTCTGATGAAAAACGATGACTCCGGACCTGTCGAACGTCCCCAAAATGGTCCATATCGATGAAATTTGAACATTTAATCTTTTGACTCCAAACGACTGTTGGATGTGAATTAAGTCTTTTTCAACTAAAATAAGTGTGTTTAAAGTCATTTATGTGCCTGAAATTGGTCAAAATTGAAGCTTTTGTGTAAGCAAAACTCTGTAAAAATGGCAATTTTGGTCACTCTGAGGGGTTAAAAAGTGGTTATTCAACATGAGGCACGATCTATTAGACATTTTGAATCATTTTTGGTATAGTCCGAAAAATTCATTTTCTGATGAAACACGATGACTCCGGACCTGTCGAACGTCCCCAAAATGGTCCATATCGATGAAATTTTAACATTTAATCTTTTGACCCCAAACGACTGTTGGATGTGAATTATGACTTTTTCAACTAAAATAAGTGTGTTTAAAGTCATTTATGTGCCTGAAATTGGTCAAAATTGAAGCTTTTGTGTAAGCAAAACTCTGTAAAAATGGCAATTTTGGTCACTCTGAGGGGTTAAAAAGTCGTTATTCAACATGAGGCACGATCCATTTGACATTTTGAATCATTTTTGGTATAGTCCGAAAAATTCATTTTCTGATGAAAAACGATGACTCCGGACCTGTCAAACGTCCCCAAAATGGTCCATATCGATGAAATTTTAACATTTAATCCTTTGACTCCAAACGACTGTTGGATGTGAATTAAGTCTTTTTCAACTAAAATAAGTGTGTTTAAAGTCATTTATGTGCCTGAAATTGGTCAAAATTGAAGCTTTTGTGTAAGCAAAACTCTGTAAAAATGGCAATTTTGGTCACTCTGAGGGGTTAAAAAGTGGTTATTCAACATGAGGCACGATCTATTTGACATTTTGAATCATTTTTGGTATAGTCCGAAAAATTCATTTTCTGATGAAAAACGATGACTCCGGACCTGTCGAACGTCCCCAAAATGGACCATATCGATGAAATTTTAACATTTAATCTTTAGACTCCAAACGACTGTTGGATGTGAATTAAGTCTTTTTCAACTAAAATAAGTGTGTTTAAAGTCATTTATGTGGCCGAAATTGGTCAAAATTGAAACTTTTGTGTAAGCAAAACTCTGTAAAAATGGCAATTTTGGTCTCTCTGAGGGGTTAAAAAGTGGTTATTCAACATGAGGCACCATCACTTTGACATTTTGAATCATTTTTGGTACAGTCCGAAAAATTCATTTTCTGATGAAAAACGATGACTCCGGACCTGTCGAATGTCCCCAAAATGGTCCATATCGATGAAATTTTAACATTTAATCTTTTGACTCCAAACAACTGTTGGATGTGAATTATGACTTTTTCAACTAAAATAAGTGTGTTTAAAGTCATTTATGTGCCTGAAATCGGTCAAAATTGAAGCTTTTGTGTAAGCAAAACTCTGTAAAAATGGCAATTTTGGTCACTCTGAGGGGTTAAAAAGTGGTTATTCAACATGAGGCACAATCTATTTGACATTTTGAATCATTTTTGGTATAGTCCGAAAAATTAATTTTCTGATGAAAAACGATGACTCCGGACCTGTCGAACGTCCCCAAAATGGTCCATATCGATGAAATTTTAACATTTAATCTTTTGACTCCAAACAACTGTTGGATGTGAATTAAGTCTTTTTCAACTAAAATAAGTGTGTTTAAAGTCATTTATGTGCCTGAAATTGGTCAAAATTGAAGCTTTTGTGTAAGCAAAACTCTGTAAAAATGGCAATTTTGGTCACTCTGAGGGGTTAAAAAGTGGTTATTCAACATGAGGCACGATCTATTTGACATTTTGAATCATTTTTTGGTATAGTCCGAAAAATTCATTTTCTGATGAAAAACGATGACTCCGGACCTGTCGAACGTCCCCAAAATGGTCCATATCGATGAAATTTTAACATTTAATCTTTTGACTCCAAACGATTGTTGGATGTGAATTATGACTTTTTCAACTAAAATAAGTGTGTTTAAAGTCATTTATGTGCCTGAAATTGGTCAAAATTGAAGCTTTTGTGTAAGCAAAACTCTGTAAAAATGGCAATTTTGGTCACTCTGAGGGGTTAAAAAGTGGTTATTCAACCTGAGGCACCATCACTTTGACATTTTGAATCATTTTTGGTACAGTCCGAAAAATTCATTTTCTGATGAAAAACGATGACTCCGGACCTTTCGAACGTCCCCAAAATAGTCCATATCGATGAAATTTTAACATTTAATCTTTTGACTCCAAACAACTGTTGGATGTGAATTAAGTCTTTTTCAACTAAAATAAGTGTGTTTAAAGTCATTTATGTGCCTGAAATTGGTCAAAATTGAAGTTTTTGTGTAAGCAAAACTATGTAAAAATGGCAATTTTGGTCACTCTGAGGGGTTAAAAAGTGGTTATTCAACATGAGGCAGGATCCATTTGACATTTTGAATCATTTTTGGTATAGTCCGAAAAATTCATTTTCTGATGAAAAACGATGACTCCGGACATGTCGAACGTCCCCAAAATGGTCCATATCGATGAAATTTTAACATTTAATCCTTTGACTCCAAACGACTGTTGGATGTGAATTAAGTCTTTTTCAACTAAAATAAGGGTGTTTAAAGTCATTTATGTGCCTGAAATTGGTCAAAATTGAAACTTTTGTGTAAGCAAAACTCTGTAAAAATGGCAATTTTGGTCACTCTGAGGGGTTAAAAAGTGGTTATTCAACATGAGGCACCATCACTTTGACATTTTGAATAATTTTTGGTACAGTCCGAAAAATTCATTTTCTGATGAAAAACGATGACTCCGGACCTGTCGAACGTCCCCAAAATGGTCCATATTGATGAAATTTTAACATTTAACCTTTTGACTCCAAACAACTGTTGGATGTGAATTATGACTTTTTCAACTAAAATAAGTGTGTTTAAAGTCATTTATGTGCCTGAAATCGGTCAAAATTGAAGCTTTTGTGTAAGCAAAACTCTGTAAAAATGGCAATTTTGGTCTCTCTGAGGGGTTAAAAAGTGGTTATTCAACATGAGGCACCATCACTTTGACATTTTGAATCATTTTTGGTACAGTCCGAAAAATTCATTTTCTGATGAAAAATGATGACTCCGGACCTGTCGAATGTCCCCAAAATGGTCCATATCGATGAAATTTTAACATTTAATCTTTTGACTCCAAACAACTGTTGGATGTGAATTAAGTATTTTTCAACTAAAATAAGTGTGTTTAAAGTCATTTATGTGCCTGAAATTGGTCAAAATTGAAGCTTTTGTGTAAGCAAAACTCTGTAAAAATGGCAATTTTGGTCACTCTGAGGGGTTAAAAAGTGGTTATTCAACCTGAGGCACCATCACTTTGACATTTTGAATCATTTTTGGTACAGTCCGAAAAATTCATTTTCTGATGAAAAACGATGACTCCGGACCTGTCGAACGTCCCCAAAATGGTCCATATCGATGAAATTTTAACATTTAATCTTTTGACTCCAAACAACTGTTGGATGTGAATTAAGTCTTTTTCAACTAAAATAAGTGTGTTTAAAGTCATTTATGTGCCTGAAATTGGTCAAAATTGAAGCTTTTGTGTAAGCAAAACTCTGTAAAAATGGCAATTTTGGTCACTCTGAGGGGTTAAAAAGTGGTTATTCAACATGAGGCACGATCCATTTGACATTTTGAATCATTTTTGGTATAGTCCGAAAAATTCATTTTCTGATGAAAAACGATGACTCCGGACCTGTCGAACGTCCCCAAAATGGTCCATATTGATGACATTTTAACATTTAATCCTTTGACTCCAAACGACTGTTAGATGTGAATTAAGTCTTTTTCAACTAAAATAAGTGTGTTTAAAGTCATTTATGTGCCTGAAATTGGTCAAAATTGAAGCTTTTGTGTAAGCAAAACTCTGTAAAAATGGCAATTTTGGTCACTCTGAGGGGTTAAAAAGTGGTTATTCAACATGAGGCACGATCTATTTGACATTTTGAATCATTTTTGGTATAGTCCGAAAAATTCATTTTCTGATGAAAAACGATGACTCCGGACCTGTCGAACGTCCCCAAAATGGTCCATATCGATGAAATTTTAACATTTAATCATTTGACTCCAAACGACTGTTGGATGTGAATTATGACTTTTTCAACTAAAATAAGTGTGTTTAAAGTCATTTATGTGCCTGAAATTGGTCAAAATTGAAGCTTTTGTGTAAGCAAAACTCTGTAAAAATGGCAATTTTGGTCACTCTGAGGGGTTAAAAAGTCCTTATTCAACATGAGGCACGATCCATTTGACATTTTGAATCATTTTTGGTATAGTCCGAAAAATTCATTTTCTGATGAAAAACGATGACTCCGGACCTGTCGAACGTCCCCAAAATGGTCCATATCGATGAAATTTTAACATTTAATCTTTTGACTCCAAACGACTGTTGGATGTGAATTATGACTTTTTCAACTAAAATAAGTGTGTTTAAAGTCATTTATGTGCCTGAAATTGGTCAAAATTGAAGCTTTTGTGTAAGCAAAACTCTGTAAAAATGGCAATTTTGGTCACTCTGAGGGGTTAAAAAGTGGTTATTCAACCTGAGGCACCATCACTTTGACATTTTGAATCATTTTTGGTACAGTCCGAAAAATTCATTTTCTGATGAAAAACGATGACTCCGGACCTTTCGAACGTCCCCAAAATGGTCCATATCGATGAAATTTTAACATTTAATCTTTTGACTCCAAACAACTGTTGGATGTGAATTAAGTCTTTTTCAACTAAAATAAGTGTGTTTAAAGTCATTTATGTGCCTGAAATTGGTCAAAATTGAAGCTTCTGTGTAAGCAAAACTATGTAAAAATGGCAATTTTGGTCACTCTGAGGGGTTAAAAAGTGGTTATTCAACATGAGGCACGATCCATTTGACATTTTGAATCATTTTTGGTATAGTCCGAAAAATTCATTTTCTGATGAAAAACGATGACTCCGGACCTGTCGAACGTCCCCAAAATGGTCCATATCGATGAAATTTTAACATTTAATCCTTTGACTCCAAACGACTGTTGGATGTGAATTAAGTCTTTTTCAACTAAAATAAGTGTGTTTAAAGTCATTTATGTGCCTGAAATCGGTCAAAATTGAAGCTTTTGTGTAAGCAAAACTCTGTAAAAATGTTAATTTTGGTCTCTCTGAGGGGTTAAAAAGTGGTTATTCAACATGAGGCACGATCCATTTGACATTTTGAATCATTTTTGGTATAGTCCGAAAAATTCATTTTCTGATGAAAAACGATGACTCCGGACCTGTCGAACGTCCCCAAAATGGTCCATATTGATGAAATTTTAACATTTAATCTTTTGACTCCAAACAACTGTTGGATGTGAATTATGACTTTTTCAACTAAAATAAGTGTGTTTAAAGTCATTTATGTGCCTGAAATCGGTCAAAATTGAAGCTTTTGTGTAAGCAAAACTCTGTAAAAATGGCAATTTTGGTCTCTCTGAGGGGTTAAAAAGTGGTTATTCAACATGAGGCACGATCCATTTGACATTTTGAATCATTTTTGGTATAGTCCGAAAAATTCATTTTCTGATGAAAAACGATGACTCCGGACCTTTCGAACGTCCCCAAAATGGTCCATATCGATGAAATTTTAACATTTAATCTTTTGACTCCAAACAACTGTTGGAAGTGAATTAAGTCTTTTTCAACTAAAATAAGTGTGTTTAAAGTCATTTAAGTGCCTGAAATTGGTCAAATTTGAAGCTTTTGTGTAAGCAAAACTATGTAAAAATGGCAATTTTGGTCACTCTGAGGGGTTAAAAAGTGGTTATTCAACATGAGGCACCATCACTTTGACATTTTGAATCATTTTTGGTACAGTCCGAAAAATTCATTTTCTGATGAAAAACGATGACTCCGGACCTGTCGAACGTCCCCAAAATGGTCCATATCGATGAAATTTTAACATTTAATCTTTTGACTCCAAACAACTGTTGGATGTGAATTATGACTTTTTCAACTAAAATAAGTGTGTTTAAAGTCATTTATGTGCCTGAAATCGGTCAAAATTGAAGCTTTTGTGTAAGCAAAACTCTGTAAAAATGGCAATTTTGGTCTCTCTGAGGGGTTAAAAAGTGGTTATTCAACATGAGGCACGATCCATTTGACATTTTGAATCATTTTTGGTATAGTCCGAAAAATACATTTTCTGATGAAAAACGATGACTCCGGACCTGTCGAACGTCCCCAAAATGGTCCATATTGATGAAATTTTAACATTTAATGTTTTGACTCCAAACAACTGTTGGATGTTAATTATGACTTTTTCAACTAAAATAAGTGTGTTTAAAGTCATTTATGTGCCTGAAATCGGTCAAAATTGAAGCTTTTGTGTAAGCAAAACTCTGTAAAAATGGCAATTTTGGTCTCTCTGAGGGGTTAAAAAGTGGTTATTCAACATGAGGCGCGATCCATTTGACATTTTGAATCATTTTTGGTATAGTCCTAAAAATTCATTTTCTGATGAAAAACGATGACTCCGGACCTGTCGAACGTCCCCAAAATGGTCCATATCGATGAAATTTTAACCTTTAATCTTTTGACTCCAAACGACTGTTGGATGTGAATTATGACTTTTTCAACTAAAATAAGTGTGTTTAAAGTCATTTATGTGCCTGAAATTGGTCAAAATTGAAGCTTTTGTGTAAGCAAAACTCTGTAAAAATGGCAATTTTGGTCACTCTGAGGGGTTAAAAAGTGGTTATTCAACATGAGGCACGATCCATTTGACATTTTGAATGATTTTTGGTAGAGTCCGAAAAATTCATTTTCTGATGAAAAACGATGACTCCGGACCTGTCGAACATCTCCAAAATGGTCCATATCGATGAAATTTTAACATTTAATCTTTTGACTCCAAACAACTGTTGGATGTGAATTAAGTCTTTTTCAACTAAAATAAGTGTGTTTAAAGTCATTTATGTGCCTGAAATTGGTCAAAATTGAAGCTTTTGTGTAAGCAAAACTCTGTAAAAATGGCAATTTTGGTCACTCTGAGGGGTTAAAAAGTGGTTATTCAACATGAGGCACGATCCATTTGACATTTTGAATCATTTTTGGTATAGTCCGAAAAATTCATTTTCTGATGAAAAACGATGACTCCGGACCTGTCGAACGTCCCCAAAATGTTCCATATCGATGAAATTTTAACATTTAATCTTTTGACTCCAAACGACTGTTGGATGTGAATTATGACTTTTTCAACTAAAATAAGTGTGTTTAAAGTCATTTATGTGCCTGAAATTGGTCAAAATTGAAGCTTTTGTGTAAGCAAAACTCTGTAAAAATGGCAATTTTAGTCACTCTGAGGGGTTAAAAAGTGGTAATTCAACATGAGGCAAGATCCATTTGACATTTTGAATCATTTTTGGTACAGTCCGAAAAATTAATTTTTTGATGAAAAATGATGACTCCGGACCTGTCGAACATCCCAAAAATGGTCCATATCGATGAAATTTCAACATTTAATCTTATGACTCCAAACGACTGTTGGATGTGAATTATGACTTTTTCAAATAAAATAAGTGTGTTTAAAGTCATTTATGTGCCTGAAATTGGTCAAAATTGAAGCTTTTGTGTAAGCAAAACTCTGTAAAAATGGCAATTTTGGTCACTCTGAGGGGTTAACAAGTGGTTATTCAACCTGAGGCACCATCACTTTGACATTTTGAATCATTTTTGGTACAGTCCGAAAAATTCATTTTCTGATGAAAAACGATGACTCCGGACCTGTCGAACGTCCCCAAAATGGTCCATATCGATGAAATTTTAACATTTAATCTTTTGACTCCAAACAACTGTTGGATGTGAATTAAGTCTTTTTCAACTAAAATAAGTGTGTTTAAAGTCATTTATGTGCCTGAAATTGGTCAAAATTGAAGCTTTTGTGTAAGCAAAACTCTGTAAAAATGGCAATTTTGGTCACTCTGATGGGTTAAAAAGTGGGTATTCAACATGAGGCACGATCTATTTGACATTTTGAATCATTTTTGGTATAGTCCGAAAAATTCATTTTCTGATGAAAAACGATGACTCCGGACCTGTCGAACATCCCCAAAATGGTCCATATCGATGAAATTTTAACATTTAATCTTTTGACTCCAAACGACTGTTGGATGTGAATTAAGTTTTTTTCAACTAAAATAAGTGTGTTTAAAGTAATTTATGTGCCTGAAATTGGTCAAAATTGAAGCTTTTGTGTAAGCAAAACTCTGTAAAAATGGCAATTTTGGTCACTCTGAGGGGTTAAAAAGTGGTTATTCAACCTGAGGCACCATCACTTTGACATTTTGAATCATTTTTGGTACAGTCCGAAAAATTCATTTTCTGATGAAAAATGATGACTCCGGACATGTCGAATGTCCCCAAAATGGTCCATATCGATGAAATTTTAACATTTAATCTTTTGACTCCAAACAACTGTTGGATGTGAATTAAGTATTTTTCAACTAAAATAAGTGTGTTTAAAGTCATTTATGTGCCTGAAATTGGTCAAAATTGAAGCTTTTGTATAAGCAAAACTCTGTAAGAATGGCAATTTTGGTCACTCTGATGGGTTAAAAAGTGGTTATTCAACATGAGGCACGATCTATTTGACATTTTGAATCATTTTTGGTATAGTCCGAAAAATTCATTTTCTGATGAAAAACGATGACTCCGGACCTGTCGAACGTCCCCAAAATGGTCCATATCGATGAAATTTTAACATTTAATCTTTTGACTCCAAACAACTGTTGGATGTGAATTAAGTCTTTTTCAACTAAAATAAGTGTGTTTAAAGTAATTTATGTGCCTGAAATTGGTCAAAATTGAAGCTTTTGTGTAAGCAAAACTCTGTAAAAATGGCAATTTTGGTCACTCTGAGGGGTTAAAAAGTGGTTATTCAACCTGAGGCACCATCACTTTGACATTTTGAATCATTTTTGGTACAGTCCGAAAAATTCATTTTCTGATGAAAAACGATGACTCCGGACCTGTCGAACGTTCCCAAAATGGTCAATATGGATGAAATTTTAACATTTAATCCTTTGACTCCAAACGACTGTTGGATGTGAATTAAGTCTTTTTCAACTAAAATAAGTGTGTTTAAAGTCATTTATGTGCCTGAAATTGGTCAAAATTGAAGCTTTTGTGTAAGCAAAACTCTGTAAAAATGGCAATTTTGGTCACTCTGAGGGGTTAAAAAGTGGTTATTCAACATGAGGCACGATCCATTTGACATTTTGAATCATTTTTGGTATAGTCCGAAACATTCACTTTCTGATGAAAAACGATGACTCCGGACCTGTCGAACGTCCCCAAAATGGTCCATATCGATGAAATTTTAACATTTAATCCTTTGACTCCAAACGACTGTTGGATGTGAATTAAGTCTTTTTCAACTAAAATAAGTGTGTTTAAAGTCATTTATGTGCCTGAAAATGGTCAACATTGAAACTTTTGTGTAAGCAAAACTCTGTAAAAATTGTAATTTTGGTCACTCTGAGGGGTTAAAAAGTGGTTATTCAACATGAGGCACCATCACTTTGACATTTTGAATCATTTTTGGTACAGTCCGAAAAATTCATTTTTGGATGAAAAACGATGACTCCGGACCTGTCGAACTTCCCCAAAATGGTCCATATCGATGAAATTTTAACATTTAATCTTTTGACTCCAAACAACTGTTGGATGTGAATTAAGTTTTTTTCAACTAAAATAAGTGTGTTTAAAGTCATTTATGTGCCTGAAATCGGTCAAAATTGAAGCTTTTGTGTAAGCAAAACTCTGTAAAAATGGCAATTTTGGTCTCTCTGAGGGGTTAAAAAGTGGTTATTCAACATGAGGCACGATCCATTTGACATTTTGAATCATTTTTGGTATAGTCCGAAAAATTCATTTTCTGATGAAAAACGATGACTCCGGACCTGTCGAACGTCCCCAAAATGGTCCATATCGATGAAATTTTAACATTTAATCTTTTGACTCCAAACAACTGTTGGATGTGAATTATGACTTTTTCAACTAAAATAAGTGTGTTTAAAGTCATTTATGTGCCTGAAATCGGTCAAAATTGAAGCTTTTGTGTAAGCAAAACTCTGTAAAAATGGCAATTTTGGTCTATCTGAGGGGTTAAAAAGTGGTCATTTAACATGAGGCACGATCCATTTGACATTTTGAATCATTTTTGGTATAGTCCAAAAAATTCATTTTCTGATGAAAAACGATGACTCCGGACCTGTCGAACGTCCCCAAAATGGTCCATATCGATGAAATTTGAACATTTAATCTTTTGACTCCAAACAACTGTTGGATGTGAATTAAGTCTTTTTCAACTAAAATAAGTGTGTTTAAAGTCATTTATGTGCCTGAAATTGGTCACAATTGAAGCTTTTGTGTAAGCAAAACTCTGTAAAAATGGCAATTTTGGTCACTCTGAGGGGTTAAAAAGTGGTTATTCAACATGAGGCACGATCTATTAGACATTTTGAATCATTTTTGGTATAGTCCGAAAAATTCATTTTCTGATGAAAAACGATGACTCCGGACCTGTCGAACGTCCCCAAAATGGTCCATATCGATGAAATTTTAACATTTAATCTTTTGACCCCAAACGACTGTTGGATGTGAATTATGACTTTTTCAACTAAAATAAGTGTGTTTAAAGTCATTTATGTGCCTGAAATTGGTCAAAATTGAAGCTTTTGTGTAAGCAAAACTCTGTAAAAATGGCAATTTTGGTCACTCTGAGGGGTTAAAAAGTCGTTATTCAACATGAGGCACGATCTATTTGACATTTTGAATCATTTTTGGTATAGTCCGAAAAATTCATTTTCTGATGAAAAACGATGACTCCGGACCTGTCAAACGTCCCCAAAATGGTCCATATCGATGAAATTTTAACATTTAATCCTTTGACTCCAAACGACTGTTGGATGTGAATTAAGTCTTTTTCAACTAAAATAAGTGTGTTTAAAGTCATTTATGTGCCTGAAATTGGTCAAAATTTAAGCTTTTGTGTAAGCAAAACTCTGTAAAAATGGCAATTTTGGTCACTCTGAGGGGTTAAAAAGTGGTTATTCAACATGAGGCACGATCTATTTGACATTTTGAATCATTTTTGGTATAGTCCGAAAAATTCATTTTCTGATGAAAAACGATGACTCCGGACATGTCGAATGTCCCCAAAATGGTCCATATCGATGAAATTTTAACATTTAATCTTTTGACTCCAAACAACTGTTGGATGTGAATTAAGTATTTTTCAACTAAAATAAGTGTGTTTAAAGTCATTTATGTGCCTGAAATTGGTCAAAATTGAAGCTTTTGTATAAGCAAAACTCTGTAAGAATGGCAATTTTGGTCACTCTGATGGGTTAAAAAGTGGTTATTCAACATGAGGCACGATCTATTTGACATTTTGAATCATTTTTGGTATAGTCCGAAAAATTCATTTTCTGATGAAAAACGATGACTCCGGACCTGTCGAACGTCCCCAAAATGGTCCATATCGATGAAATTTTAACATTTAATTTTTTGACTCCAAACAACTGTTGGATGTGAATTAAGTCTTTTTCAACTAAAATAAGTGTGTTTAAAGTAATTTATGTGCCTGAAATTGGTCAAAATTGAAGCTTTTGTGTAAGCAAAACTCTGTAAAAATGGCAATTTTGGTCACTCTGAGGGGTTAAAAAGTGGTTATTCAACCAGAGGCACCATCACTTTGACATTTTGAATCATTTTTGGTACAGTCCGAAAAATTCATTTTCTGATGAAAAACGATGACTCCGGACCTGTCGAACGTTCCCAAAATGGTCAATATGGATGAAATTTTAACATTTAATCCTTTGACTCCAAACGACTGTTGGATGTGAATTAAGTCTTTTTCAACTAAAATAAGTGTGTTTAAAGTCATTTATGTGCCTGAAATTGGTCAAAATTGAAGCTTTTGTGTAAGCAAAACTCTGTAAAAATGGCAATTTTGGTCACTCTGAGGGGTTAAAAAGTGGTTATTCAACATGAGGCACGATCCATTTGACATTTTGAATCATTTTTGGTATAGTCCGAAACATTCACTTTCTGATGAAAAACGATGACTCCGGACCTGTCGAACGTCCCCAAAATGGTCCATATCGATGAAATTTTAACATTTAATCCTTTGACTCCAAACGACTGTTGGATGTGAATTAAGTCTTTTTCAACTAAAATAAGTGTGTTTAAAGTCATTTATGTGCCTGAAAATGGTCAACATTGAAACTTTTGTGTAAGCAAAACTCTGTAAAAATTGTAATTTTGGTCACTCTGAGGGGTTAAAAAGTGGTTATTCAACATGAGGCACCATCACTTTGACATTTTGAATCATTTTTGGTACAGTCCGAAAAATTCATTTTTGGATGAAAAACGATGACTCCGGACCTGTCGAACTTCCCCAAAATGGTCCATATCGATGAAATTTTAACATTTAATCTTTTGACTCCAAACAACTGTTGGATGTGAATTAAGTTTTTTTCAACTAAAATAAGTGTGTTTAAAGTCATTTATGTGCCTGAAATCGGTCAAAATTGAAGCTTTTGTGTAAGCAAAACTCTGTAAAAATGGCAATTTTGGTCTCTCTGAGGGGTTAAAAAGTGGTTATTCAACATGAGGCACGATCCATTTGACATTTTGAATCATTTTTGGTATAGTCCGAAAAATTCATTTTCTGATGAAAAACGATGACTCCGGACCTGTCGAACGTCCCCAAAATGGTCCATATCGATGAAATTTTAACATTTAATCTTTTGACTCCAAACAACTGTTGGATGTGAATTATGACTTTTTCAACTAAAATAAGTGTGTTTAAAGTCATTTATGTGCCTGAAATCGGTCAAAATTGAAGCTTTTGTGTAAGCAAAACTCTGTAAAAATGGCAATTTTGGTCTATCTGAGGGGTTAAAAAGTGGTCATTTAACATGAGGCACGATCCATTTGACATTTTGAATCATTTTTGGTATAGTCCAAAAAATTCATTTTCTGATGAAAAACGATGACTCCGGACCTGTCGAACGTCCCCAAAATGGTCCATATCGATGAAATTTGAACATTTAATCTTTTGACTCCAAACAACTGTTGGATGTGAATTAAGTCTTTTTCAACTAAAATAAGTGTGTTTAAAGTCATTTATGTGCCTGAAATTGGTCACAATTGAAGCTTTTGTGTAAGCAAAACTCTGTAAAAATGGCAATTTTGGTCACTCTGAGGGGTTAAAAAGTGGTTATTCAACATGAGGCACGATCTATTAGACATTTTGAATCATTTTTGGTATAGTCCGAAAAATTCATTTTCTGATGAAAAACGATGACTCCGGACCTGTCGAACGTCCCCAAAATGGTCCATATCGATGAAATTTTAACATTTAATCTTTTGACCCCAAACGACTGTTGGATGTGAATTATGACTTTTTCAACTAAAATAAGTGTGTTTAAAGTCATTTATGTGCCTGAAATTGGTCAAAATTGAAGCTTTTGTGTAAGCAAAACTCTGTAAAAATGGCAATTTTGGTCACTCTGAGGGGTTAAAAAGTCGTTATTCAACATGAGGCACGATCCATTTGACATTTTGAATCATTTTTGGTATAGTCCGAAAAATTCATTTTCTGATGAAAAACGATGACTCCGGACCTGTCAAACGTCCCCAAAATGGTCCATATCGATGAAATTTTAACATTTAATCCTTTGACTCCAAACGACTGTTGGATGTGAATTAAGTCTTTTTCAACTAAAATAAGTGTGTTTAAAGTCATTTATGTGCCTGAAATTGGTCAAAATTTAAGCTTTTGTGTAAGCAAAACTCTGTAAAAATGGCAATTTTGGTCACTCTGAGGGGTTAAAAAGTGGTTATTCAACATGAGGCACGATCTATTTGACATTTTGAATCATTTTTGGTATAGTCCGAAAAATTCATTTTCTGATGAAAAACGATGACTCCGGACCTGTCGAACGTCCCCAAAATGGTCCGTATCGATGAAATTTTAACATTTAATCTTTAGACTCCAAACGACTGTTGGATGTGAATTAAGTCTTTTTCAACTAAAATAAGTGTGTTTAAAGTCATTTATGTGGCCGAAATTGGTCAAAATTGAAACTTTTGTGTAAGCAAAACTCTGTAAAAATGGCAATTTTGGTCTCTCTGAGGGGTTAAAAAGTGGTTATTCAACATGAGGCACCATCACTTCGACATTTTGAATCATTTTTGGTACAGTCCGAAAAATTCATTTTCTGATGAAAAACGATGACTCCGGACCTGTCGAATGTCCCCAAAATGGTCCATATCGATGAAATTTTAACATTTAATCTTTTGACTCCAAACAACTGTTGGATGTGAATTATGACTTTTTCAACTAAAATAAGTGTGTTTAAAGTCATTTATGTGCCTGAAATTGGTCAAAATTGAAGCTTTTGTGTAAGCAAAACTCTGTAAAAATGGCAATTTTGGTCACTCTGAGGGGTTAAAAGTGGTTATTCAACATGAGGCACGATCTATTTGACATTTTGAATCATTTTTGGTATAGTCCGAAAAATTAATTTTCTGATGAAAAACGATGACTCCGGACCTGTCGAACGTCCCCAAAATGGTCCATATCGATGAAATTTTAACATTTAATCTTTTGACTCCAAACAACTGTTGGATGTGAATTAAGTCTTTTTCAACTAAAATAAGTGTGTTTAAAGTCATTTATGTGCCTGAAATTGGTCAAAATTGAAGCTTTTGTGTAAGCAAAACTCTGTAAAAATGGCAATTTTGGTCACTCTGAGGGGTTAAAAAGTGGGTATTCAACATGAGGCACGATCTATTTGACATTTTGAATCATTTTTTGGTATAGTCCGAAAAATTCATTTTCTGATGAAAAACGATGACTCCGGACCTGTCGAACGTCCCCAAAATAGTCCATATCGATGAAATTTTAACATTTAATCTTTTGACTCCAAACGACTGTTGGATGTGAATTATGACTTTTCAACTAAAATAAGTGTGTTTAAAGTCATTTATGTGCCTGAAATTGGTCAAAATTGAAGCTTTTGTGTAAGCAAAACTCTGTAAAAATGGCAATTTTGGTCACTCTGAGGGGTTAAAAAGTGGTTATTCAACCTGAGGCACCATCAGTTTGACATTTTGAATCATTTTTGGTACAGTCCGAAAAATTCATTTTCTGATGAAAAACGATGACTCCGGACCTTTCGAACGTCCCCAAAATAGTCCATATCGATGAAATTTTAACATTTAATCTTTTGACTCCAAACAACTGTTGGATGTGAATTAAGTCTTTTTCAACTAAAATAAGTGTGTTTAAAGTCATTTATGTGCCTGAAATTGGTCAAAATTGAAGCTTTTGTGTAAGCAAAACTATGTAAAAATGGCAATTTTGGTCACTCTGAGGGGTTAAAAAGTGGTTATTCAACATGAGGCAGGATCCATTTGACATTTTGAATCATTTTTGGTATAGTCCGAAAAATTCATTTTCTGATGAAAAACGATGACTCCGGACATGTCGAACGTCCCCAAAATGGTCCATATAGATGAAATTTTAACATTAAATCCTTTGACTCCAAACGACTGTTGGATGTGAATTAAGTCTTTTTCAACTAAAATAAGGGTGTTTAAAGTCATTTATGTGCCTGAAATTATTCAAAATTGAAACTTTTGTGTAAGCAAAACTCTGTAAAAATGGCAATTTTGGTCACTCTGAGGGGTTAAAAAGTGGTTATTCAACATGAGGCACCATCACTTTGACATTTTGAATAATTTTTGGTACAGTCCGAAAAATTCATTTTCTGATGAAAAACGATGACTCCGGACCTGTCGAACGTCCCCAAAATGGTCCATATTGATGAAATTTTAACATTTAACCTTTTGACTCCAAACAACTGTTGGATGTGAATTATGACTTTTTCAACTAAAATAAGTGTGTTTAAAGTCATTTATGTGCCTGAAATTGGTCAAAATTGAAGCTTTTGTGTAAGCAAAACTCTGTAAAAATGGCAATTTTGGTCACTCTGAGGGGTTAAAAAGTGGTTATTCAACATGAGGCACGATCTATTTGACATTTTGAATCATTTTTGGTATAGTCCGAAAAATTAATTTTCTGATGAAAAACGATGACTCCGGACCTGTCGAACGTCCCCAAAATGGTCCATATCGATGAAATTTTAACATTTAATCTTTTGACTCCAAACAACTGTTGGATGTGAATTAAGTCTTTTTCAACTAAAATAAGTGTGTTTAAAGTCATTTATGTGCCTGAAATTGGTCAAAATTGAAGCTTTTGTGTAAGCAAAACTCTGTAAAAATGGCAATTTTGGTCACTCTGAGGGGTTAAAAAGTGGGTATTCAACATGAGGCACGATCTATTTGACATTTTGAATCATTTTTTGGTATAGTCCGAAAAATTCATTTTCTGATGAAAAACGATGACTCCGGACCTGTCGAACGTCCCCAAAATGGTCCATATCGATGAAATTTTAACATTTAATCTTTTGACTCCAAACGACTGTTGGATGTGAATTATGACTTTTCAACTAAAATAAGTGTGTTTAAAGTCATTTATGTGCCTGAAATTGGTCAAAATTGAAGCTTTTGTGTAAGCAAAACTCTGTAAAAATGGCAATTTTGGTCACTCTGAGGGGTTAAAAAGTGGTTATTCAACCTGAGGCACCATCAGTTTGACATTTTGAATCATTTTTGGTACAGTCCGAAAAATTCATTTTATGATGAAAAACGATGACTCCGGACCTTTCGAACGTCCCCAAAATAGTCCATATCGATGAAATTTTAACATTTAATCTTTTGACTCCAAACAACTGTTGGATGTGAATTAAGTCTTTTTCAACTAAAATAAGTGTGTTTAAAGTCATTTATGTGCCTGAAATTGGTCAAAATTGAAGCTTTTGTGTAAGCAAAACTATGTAAAAATGGCAATTTTGGTCACTCTGAGGGGTTAAAAAGTGGTTATTCAACATGAGGCACGATCCATTTGACATTTTGAATCATTTTTGGTATAGTCCGAAAAATTCATTTTCTGATGAAAAACGATGACTCCGGACCTGTCGAACGTCCCCAAAATGTTCCATATCGATGAAATTTTAACATTTAATCTTTTGACTCCAAACGACTGTTGGATGTGAATTATGACTTTTTCAACTAAAATAAGTGTGTTTAAAGTCATTTATGTGCCTGAAATTGGTCAAAATTGAAGCTTTTGTGTAAGCAAAACTCTGTAAAAATGGCAATTTTGGTCACTCTGAGGGGTTAAAAAGTGGTTATTCAACATGAGGCAAGATCCATTTGACATTTTGAATCATTTTTGGTACAGTCCGAAAAATTAATTTTTTGATGAAAAATGATGACTCCGGACCTGTCGAACATCCCAAAAATGGTCCATATCGATGAAATTTCAACATTTAATCTTATGACTCCAAACGACTGTTGGATGTGAATTATGACTTTTTCAAATAAAATAAGTGTGTTTAAAGTCATTTATGTGCCTGAAATTGGTCAAAATTGAAGCTTTTGTGTAAGCAAAACTCTGTAAAAATGGCAATTTTGGTCACTCTGAGGGGTTAACAAGTGGTTATTCAACCTGAGGCACCATCACTTTGACATTTTGAATCATTTTTGGTACAGTCCGAAAAATTCATTTTCTGATGAAAAACGATGACTCCGGACCTGTCGAACGTCCCCAAAATGGTCCATATCGATGAAATTTTAACATTTAATCTTTTGACTCCAAACAACTGTTGGATGTGAATTAAGTCTTTTTCAACTAAAATAAGTGTGTTTAAAGTCATTTATGTGCCTGAAATTGGTCAAAATTGAAGCTTTTGTGTAAGCAAAACTCTGTAAAAATGGCAATTTTGGTCACTCTGATGGGTTAAAAAGTGGGTATTCAACATGAGGCACGATCTATTTGACATTTTGAATCATTTTTGGTATAGTCCGAAAAATTCATTTTCTGATGAAAAACGATGACTCCGGACCTGTCGAACATCCCCAAAATGGTCCATATCGATGAAATTTTAACATTTAATCTTTTGACTCCAAACGACTGTTGGATGTGAATTAAGTTTTTTTCAACTAAAATAAGTGTGTTTAAAGTAATTTATGTGCCTGAAATTGGTCAAAATTGAAGCTTTTGTGTAAGCAAAACTCTGTAAAAATGGCAATTTTGGTCACTCTGAGGGGTTAAAAAGTGGTTATTCAACCTGAGGCACCATCACTTTGACATTTTGAATCATTTTTGGTACAGTCCGAAAAATTCATTTTCTGATGAAAAATGATGACTCCGGACATGTCGAATGTCCCCAAAATGGTCCATATCGATGAAATTTTAACATTTAATCTTTTGACTCCAAACAACTGTTGGATGTGAATTAAGTATTTTTCAACTAAAATAAGTGTGTTTAAAGTCATTTATGTGCCTGAAATTGGTCAAAATTGAAGCTTTTGTATAAGCAAAACTCTGTAAGAATGGCAATTTTGGTCACTCTGATGGGTTAAAAAGTGGTTATTCAACATGAGGCACGATCTATTTGACATTTTGAATCATTTTTGGTATAGTCCGAAAAATTCATTTTCTGATGAAAAACGATGACTCCGGACCTGTCGAACGTCCCCAAAATGGTCCATATCGATGAAATTTTAACATTTAATCTTTTGACTCCAAACGACTGTTGGATGTAAATTATGACTTTTTCAACTAAAATAAGTGTGTTTAAAGTCATTTATGTGCCTGAAATTGGTCAAAATTGAAGCTTTTGTATAAGCAAAACTCTGTAAGAATGGCAATTTTGGTCACTCTGATGGGTTAAAAAGTGGTTATTCAACCTGAGGCACCATCACTTTGACATTTTGAATCATTTTTGGTACAGTCCGAAAAATTCATTTTCTGATGAAAAACGATGACTCCGGACCTGTCGAACGTTCCCAAAATGGTCAATATGGATGAAATTTTAACATTTAATACTTTGACTCCAAACGACTGTTGGATGTGAATTAAGTCTTTTTCAACTAAAATAAGTGTGTTTAAAGTCATTTATGTGCCTGAAATTGGTCAAAATTGAAGCTTTTGTGTAAGCAAAACTCTGTAAAAATGGCAATTTTGGTCACTCTGAGGGGTTAAAAAGTGGTTATTCAACATGAGGCACGATCCATTTGACATTTTGAATCATTTTTGGTACAGTCCGAAAAATTCATTTTCTGATGAAAAACGATGACTCCGGACCTTTCGAACGTCCCCAAAATGATCCATATCGATGAAATTTTAACATTTAATCTTTTGACTCCAAACAACTGTTGGATGTGAATTAAGTCTTTTTCAACTAAAATAAGTGTGTTTAAAGTCATTTATGTGCCTGAAATTTGTCAAAATTGAAGCTTTTGTGTAAGCAAAACTCTGTAAAAATGGCAATTTTGGTCACTCTGAGGGGTTAAAAAGTGGTTATTCAACATGAGGCACGATCCATTTGACATTTTGAATCATTTTTGGTATAGTCCGAAACATTCACTTTCTGATGAAAAACGATGACTCCGGACCTGTCGAACGTCCCCAAAATGGTCCATATCGATGAAATTTTAACATTTAATCCTTTGACTCCAAACGACTGTTGGATGTGAATTAAGTCTTTTTCAACTAAAATAAGTGTGTTTAAAGTCATTTATGTGCCTGAAAATGGTCAACATTGAAACTTTTGTGTAAGCAAAACTCTGTAAAAATTGTAATTTTGGTCACTCTGAGGGGTTAAAAAGTGGTTATTCAACATGAGGCACCATCACTTTGACATTTTGAATCATTTTTGGTACAGTCCGAAAAATTCATTTTTGGATGAAAAACGATGACTCCGGACCTGTCGAACTTCCCCAAAATGGTCCATATCGATGAAATTTTAACATTTAATCTTTTGACTCCAAACAACTGTTGGATGTGAATTAAGTTTTTTTCAACTAAAATAAGTGTGTTTAAAGTCATTTATGTGCCTGAAATCGGTCAAAATTGAAGCTTTTGTGTAAGCAAAACTCTGTAAAAATGGCAATTTTGGTCTCTCTGAGGGGTTAAAAAGTGGTTATTCAACATGAGGCACGATCCATTTGACATTTTGAATCATTTTTGGTATAGTCCGAAAAATTCATTTTCTGATGAAAAACGATGACTCCGCACCTGTCGAACGTCCCCAAAATGGTCCATATCGATGAAATTTTAACATTTAATCTTTTGACTCCAAACAACTGTTGGATGTGAATTATGACTTTTTCAACTAAAATAAGTGTGTTTAAAGTCATTTATGTGCCTGAAATCGGTCAAAATTGAAGCTTTTGTGTAAGCAAAACTCTGTAAAAATGGCAATTTTGGTCTCTCTGAGGGGTTAAAAAGTGGTCATTTAACATGAGGCACGATCCATTTGACATTTTGAATCATTTTTGGTATAGTCCAAAAAATTCATTTTCTGATGAAAAACGATGACTCCGGACCTGTCGAACGTCCCCAAAATGGTCCATATCGATGAAATTTGAACATTTAATCTTTTGACTCCAAACGACTGTTGGATGTGAATTAAGTCTTTTTCAACTAAAATAAGTGTGTTTAAAGTCATTTATGTGCCTGAAATTGGTCAAAATTGAAGCTTTTGTGTAAGCAAAACTCTGTAAAAATGGCAATTTTGGTCACTCTGAGGGGTTAAAAAGTGGTTATTCAACATGAGGCACGATCTATTAGACATTTTGAATCATTTTTGGTATAGTCCGAAAAATTCATTTTCTGATGAAAAACGATGACTCCGGACCTGTCGAACGTCCCCAAAATGGTCCATATCGATGAAATTTTAACATTTAATCTTTTGACCCCAAACGACTGTTGGATGTGAATTATGACTTTTTCAACTAAAATAAGTGTGTTTAAAGTCATTTATGTGCCTGAAATTGGTCAAAATTGAAGCTTTTGTGTAAGCAAAACTCTGTAAAAATGGCAATTTTGGTCACTCTGAGGGGTTAAAAAGTCGTTATTCAACATGAGGCACGATCCATTTGACATTTTGAATCATTTTTGGTATAGTCCGAAAAATTCATTTTCTGATGAAAAACGATGACTCCGGACCTGTCAAACGTCCCCAAAATGGTCCATATCGATGAAATTTTAACATTTAATCCTTTGACTCCAAACGACTGTTGGATGTGAATTAAGTCTTTTTCAACTAAAATAAGTGTGTTTAAAGTCATTTATGTGCCTGAAATTGGTCAAAATTGAAGCTTTTGTGTAAGCAAAACTCTGTAAAAATGGCAATTTTGGTCACTCTGAGGGGTTAAAAAGTGGTTATTCAACATGAGGCACGATCTATTTGACATTTTGAATCATTTTTGGTATAGTCCGAAAAATTCATTTTCTGATGAAAAACGATGACTCCGGACCTGTCGAACGTCCCCAAAATGGTCCGTATCGATGAAATTTTAACATTTAATCTTTAGACTCCAAACGACTGTTGGATGTGAATTAAGTCTTTTTCAACTAAAATAAGTGTGTTTAAAGTCATTTATGTGGCCGAAATTGGTCAAAATTGAAACTTTTGTGTAAGCAAAACTCTGTAAAAATGGCAATTTTGGTCTCTCTGAGGGGTTAAAAAGTGGTTATTCAACATGAGGCACCATCACTTCGACATTTTGAATCATTTTTGGTACAGTCCGAAAAATTCATTTTCTGATGAAAAACGATGACTCCGGACCTGTCGAATGTCCCCAAAATGGTCCATATCGATGAAATTTTAACATTTAATCTTTTGACTCCAAACAACTGTTGGATGTGAATTATGACTTTTTCAACTAAAATAAGTGTGTTTAAAGTCATTTATGTGCCTGAAATTGGTCAAAATTGAAGCTTTTGTGTAAGCAAAACTCTGTAAAAATGGCAATTTTGGTCACTCTGAGGGGTTAAAAAGTGGTTATTCAACATGAGGCACGATCTATTTGACATTTTGAATCATTTTTGGTATAGTCCGAAAAATTAATTTTCTGATGAAAAACGATGACTCCGGACCTGTCGAACGTCCCCAAAATGGTCCATATCGATGAAATTTTAACATTTAATCTTTTGACTCCAAACAACTGTTGGATGTGAATTAAGTCTTTTTCAACTAAAATAAGTGTGTTTAAAGTCATTTATGTGCCTGAAATTGGTCAAAATTGAAGCTTTTGTGTAAGCAAAACTCTGTAAAAATGGCAATTTTGGTCACTCTGAGGGGTTAAAAAGTGGGTATTCGACATGAGGCACGATCTATTTGACATTTTGAATCATTTTTTGGTATAGTCCGAAAAATTCATTTTCTGATGAAAAACGATGACTCCGGACCTGTCGAACGTCCCCAAAATGGTCCATATCGATGAAATTTTAACATTTAATCTTTTGACTCCAAACGACTGTTGGATGTGAATTATGACTTTTCAACTAAAATAAGTGTGTTTAAAGTCATTTATGTGCCTGAAATTGGTCAAAATTGAAGCTTTTGTGTAAGCAAAACTCTGTAAAAATGGCAATTTTGGTCACTCTGAGGGGTTAAAAAGTGGTTATTCAACCTGAGGCACCATCAGTTTGACATTTTGAATCATTTTTGGTACAGTCCGAAAAATTCATTTTCTGATGAAAAACGATGACTCCGGACCTTTCGAACGTCCCCAAAATAGTCCATATCGATGAAATTTTAACATTTAATCTTTTGACTCCAAACAACTGTTGGATGTGAATTAAGTCTTTTTCAACTAAAATAAGTGTGTTTAAAGTCATTTATGTGCCTGAAATTGGTCAAAATTGAAGCTTTTGTGTAAGCAAAACTATGTAAAAATGGCAATTTTGGTCACTCTGAGGGGTTAAAAAGTGGTTATTCAACATGAGGCAGGATCCATTTGACATTTTGAATCATTTTTGGTATAGTCCGAAAAATTCATTTTCTGATGAAAAACGATGACTCCGGACATGTCGAACGTCCCCAAAATGGTCCATATCGATGAAATTTTAACATTAAATCCTTTGACTCCAAACGACTGTTGGATGTGAATTAAGTCTTTTTCAACTAAAATAAGGGTGTTTAAAGTCATTTATGTGCCTGAAATTATTCAAAATTGAAACTTTTGTGTAAGCAAAACTCTGTAAAAATGGCAATTTTGGTCACTCTGAGGGGTTAAAAAGTGGTTATTCAACATGAGGCACCATCACTTTGACATTTTGAATAATTTTTGGTACAGTCCGAAAAATTCATTTTCTGATGAAAAACGATGACTCCGGACCTGTCGAACGTCCCCAAAATGGTCCATATTGATGAAATTTTAACATTTAACCTTTTGACTCCAAACAACTGTTGGATGTGAATTATGACTTTTTCAACTAAAATAAGTGTGTTTAAAGTCATTTATGTGCCTGAAATTGGTCAAAATTGAAGCTTTTGTGTAAGCAAAACTCTGTAAAAATGGCAATTTTGGTCACTCTGAGGGGTTAAAAAGTGGTTATTCAACATGAGGCACGATCTATTTGACATTTTGAATCATTTTTGGTATAGTCCGAAAAATTAATTTTCTGATGAAAAACGATGACTCCGGACCTGTCGAACGTCCCCAAAATGGTCCATATCGATGAAATTTTAACATTTAATCTTTTGACTCCAAACAACTGTTGGATGTGAATTAAGTCTTTTTCAACTAAAATAAGTGTGTTTAAAGTCATTTATGTGCCTGAAATTGGTCAAAATTGAAGCTTTTGTGTAAGCAAAACTCTGTAAAAATGGCAATTTTGGTCACTCTGAGGGGTTAAAAAGTGGGTATTCAACATGAGGCACGATCTATTTGACATTTTGAATCATTTTTTGGTATAGTCCGAAAAATTCATTTTCTGATGAAAAACGATGACTCCGGACCTGTCGAACGTCCCCAAAATGGTCCATATCGATGAAATTTTTAACATTTAATCTTTTGACTCCAAACGACTGTTGGATGTGAATTATGACTTTTCAACTAAAATAAGTGTGTTTAAAGTCATTTATGTGCCTGAAATTGGTCAAAATTGAAGCTTTTGTGTAAGCAAAACTCTGTAAAAATGGCAATTTTGGTCACTCTGAGGGGTTAAAAAGTGGTTATTCAACCTGAGGCACCATCAGTTTGACATTTTGAATCATTTTTGGTACAGTCCGAAAAATTCATTTTCTGATGAAAAACGATGACTCCGGACCTTTCGAACGTCCCCAAAATAGTCCATATCGATGAAATTTTAACATTTAATCTTTTGACTCCAAACAACTGTTGGATGTGAATTAAGTCTTTTTCAACTAAAATAAGTGTGTTTAAAGTCATTTATGTGCCTGAAATTGGTCAAAATTGAAGCTTTTGTGTAAGCAAAACTATGTAAAAATGGCAATTTTGGTCACTCTGAGGGGTTAAAAAGTGGTTATTCAACATGAGGCAGGATCCATTTGACATTTTGAATCATTTTTGGTATAGTCCGAAAAATTCGTTTTCTGATGAAAAACGATGACTCCGGACATGTCGAACGTCCCCAAAATGGTCCATATCGATGAAATTTTAACATTAAATCCTTTGACTCCAAACGACTGTTGGATGTGAATTAAGTCTTTTTCAACTAAAATAAGGGTGTTTAAAGTCATTTATGTGCCTGAAATTATTCAAAATTGAAACTTTTGTGTAAGCAAAACTCTGTAAAAATGGCAATTTTGGTCACTCTGAGGGGTTAAAAAGTGGTTATTCAACATGAGGCACCATCACTTTGACATTTTGAATAATTTTTGGTACAGTCCGAAAAATTCATTTTCTGATGAAAAACGATGACTCCGGACCTGTCGAACGTCCCCAAAATGGTCCATATTGATGAAATTTTAACATTTAACCTTTTGACTCCAAACAACTGTTGGATGTGAATTATGACGTTTTTCAACTAAAATAAGTGTGTTTAAAGTCATTTATGTGCCTGAAATCGGTCAAAATTGAAGCTTTTGTGTAAGCAAAACTCTGTAAAAATGGCAATTTTGGTCACTCTGAGGGGTTAAAAAGTGGTTATTCAACATGAGGCACGATCTATTTGACATTTTGAATCATTTTTGGTATAGTCCGAAAAATTAATTTTCTGATGAAAAACGATGACTCCGGACCTGTCGAACGTCCCCAAAATGGTCCATATCGATGAAATTTTAACATTTAATCTTTTGACTCCAAACAACTGTTGGATGTGAATTAAGTCTTTTTCAACTAAAATAAGTGTGTTTAAAGTCATTTATGTGCCTGAAATTGGTCAAAATTGAAGCTTTTGTGTAAGCAAAACTCTGTAAAAATGGCAATTTTGGTCACTCTGAGGGGTTAAAAAGTGGGTATTCAACATGAGGCACGATCTATTTGACATTTTGAATCATTTTTTGGTATAGTCCGAAAAATTCATTTTCTGATGAAAAACGATGACTCCGGACCTGTCAAACGTCCCCAAAATGGTCCATATCGATGAAATTTTAACATTTAATCTTTTGACTCCAAACGACTGTTGGATGTGAATTATGACTTTTCAACTAAAATAAGTGTGTTTAAAGTCATTTATGTGCCTGAAATTGGTCAAAATTGAAGCTTTTGTGTAAGCAAAACTCTGTAAAAATGGCAATTTTGGTCACTCTGAGGGGTTAAAAAGTGGTTATTCAACCTGAGGCACCATCACTTTGACATTTTGAATCATTTTTGGTACAGTCCGAAAAATTCATTTTCTGATGAAAAATGATGACTCCGGACCTGTCGAATGTCCCCAAAATGGTCCATATCGATGAAATTTTAACATTTAATCTTTTGACTCCAAACAACTGTTGGATGTGAATTAAGTATTTTTCAACTAAAATAAGTGTGTTTAAAGTCATTTATGTGCCTGAAATTGGTCAAAATTGAAGCTTTTGTGTAAGCAAAACTCTGTAAAAATGGCAATTTTGGTCACTCTGAGGGGTTAAAAAGTGGTTATTCAACATGAGGCACGATCCATTTGACATTTTGAATAATTTTTGGTATAGTCCGAAAAAATTCATTTTCTGATGAAAAACGATGACTCCGGACCTGTCGAACGTCCCCAAAATGGTCCATATCGATGAAATTTTAACATTTAATCTTTTGACTCCAAACAACTGTTGGATGTGAATTAAGTCTTTTTCAACTAAAATAAGTGTGTTTAACCTCATAGCTGCTAGTAAACATCCCTCCCCAGTGCTGCGCTGTCCATTGGAACTAGTGCTGAATGGACGTCCAATGGTCGTGCGCAGCACTGGGGAGGTAGTGCTGCCGTCGGCCAACGCACCGAGGCAGCACTTAAGGGGTTAAAGTCATTTATGTGCCTGAAATTGGTCAAAATTGAAGCTTTTGTGTAAGCAAAACTCTGTAAAAATGGCAATTTTGGTCACTCTGAGGGGTTAAAAAGTGGTTATTCAACATGAGGCACGATCCATTTGACATTTTGAATCATTTTTGGTATAGTCCGAAAAATTCATTTTCTGATGAAAAACGATGACTCCGGACCTGTCGAACGTCCCCAAAATGGTCCATATCGATGAAATTTTAACATTTAATCTTTTGACTCCAAACAACTGTTGGATGTGAATTAAGTCTTTTTCAACTAAAATAAGTGTGTTTAAAGTCATTTATGTGCCTGAAATTGGTCAAAATTGAAGCTTTTGTGTAAGCAAAACTCTGTAAAAATGGCAATTTTGGTCACTCTGAGGGGTTAAAAAGTGGTTATTCAACATGAGGCACGATCCATTTGACATTTTGAATCATTTTTGGTATAGTCCGAAAAATTCATTTTCTGATGAAAAACGATGACTCCGGACCTGTCGAACGTCCCCAAAATGGTCCATATTGATGACATTTTAACATTTAATCCTTTGACTCCAAACGACTGTTAGATGTGAATTAAGTCTTTTTCAACTAAAATAAGTGCGTTTAAAGTCATTTATGTGCCTGAAATTGGTCAAAATTGAAGCTTTTGTGTAAGCAAAACTCTGTAAAAATGGCAATTTTGGTCACTCAGAGGGGTTAAAAAGTGGTTATTCAACATGAGGCACGATCTATTTGACATTTTGAATCATTTTTGGTATAGTCCGAAAAATTAATTTTCTGATGAAAAACGATGACTCCGGACCTGTCGAACGTCCCCAAAATGGTCCATATCGATGAAATTTTAACATTTAATCTTTTGACTCTAAACAACTGTTGGATGTGAATTAAGTCTTTTTCAACTAAAATAAGTGTGTTTAAAGTCATTTATGTGCCTGAAATTGGTCAAAATTGAAGCTTTTCTGTAAGCAAAACTCTGTAAAAATGGCAATTTTGGTCACTCTGAGGGGTTAAAAAGTGGTTATTCAACATGAGGCACGATCTATTTGACATTTTGAATAATTTTTGGTATAGTCCGAAAAATTCATTTTCTGATGAAAAACGATGACTCCGGACCTGTCGAACGTCCCCAAAATGGTCCATATCGATGAAATTTTAACATTTAATCATTTGACTCCAAACGACTGTTGGATGTGAATTATGACTTTTTCAACTAAAATAAGTGTGTTTAAAGTCATTTATGTGCCTGAAATTGGTCAAAATTGAAGCTTTTGTGTAAGCAAAACTCTGTAAAAATGGCAATTTTGGTCACTCTGAGGGGTTAAAAAGTGGTTATTCAACCTGAGGCACCATCACTTTGACATTTTGAATCATTTTTGGTACAGTCCGAAAAATTCATTTTCTGATGAAAAACGATGACTCCGGACCTTTCGAACGTCCCCAAAATGGTCCATATCGATGAAATTTTAACATTTAATCTTTTGACTCCAAACAACTGTTGGATGTGAATTAAGTCTTTTTCAACTAAAATAAGTGTGTTTAAAGTCATTTATGTGCCTGAAATTGGTCAAAATTGAAGCTTTTGTGTAAGCAAAACTATGTAAAAATGGCAATTTTGGTCACTCTGAGGGGTTAAAAAGTGGTTATTCAACATGAGGCACGATCCATTTGACATTTTGAATCATTTTTGGTATAGTCCGAAAAATTCATTTTCTGATGAAAAACGATGACTCCGGACCTGTCGAACGTCCCCAAAATGGTCCATATCGATGAAATTTTAACATTTAATCCTTTGACTCCAAACGACTGTTGGATGTGAATTAAGTCTTTTTCAACTAAAATAAGTGTGTTTAAAGTCATTTATGTGCCTGAAATTGGTCAAAATTGAAACTTTTGTGTAATCAAAACTCTGTAAAAATGGCAATTTTGGTCACTCTGAGGGGTTAAAAAGTGGTTATTCAACATGAGGCACCATCACTTTGACATTTTGAATCATTTTTGGTACAGTCCGAAAAATTCATTTTCTGATGAAAAACGATGACTCCGGACCTGTCGAACGTACCCAAAATGGTCCATATCGATGAAATTTTAACATTTAATCTTTTGACTCCAAACAACTGTTGGATGTGAATTAAGTTTTTTTCAACTAAAATAAGTGTGTTTAAAGTCATTTATGTGCCTGAAATCGGTCAAAATTGAAGCGTTTGTGTAAGCAAAACTCTGTAAAAATGGCAATTTTGGTGTCTCTGAGGGGTTAAAAAGTGGTTATTCAACATGAGGCACGATCCATTTGACATTTTGAATCATTTTTGGTATAGTCCGAAAAATTCATTTTCTGATGAAAAACGATGACTCCGGACCTGTCGAAGTTCCCCAAAATGGTCCATATCGATGAAATTTTAACATTTAATCTTTTGACTCCAAACGACTGTTGGATGTGAATTATGACTTTTTCAACTAAAATAAGTGTGTTTAAAGTCATTTATGTGCCTGAAATTGGTCAAAATTGAAGCTTTTGTGTAAGCAAAACTCTGTAAAAATGGCAATTTTGGTCACTCTGAGGGGTTAAAAAGTGGTTATTCAACCTGAGGCACCATCACTTTGACATTTTGAATCATTTTTGGTACAGTCCGAAAAATTCATTTTCTGATGAAAAACGATGACTCCGGACCTTTCGAACGTCCCCAAAATGGTCCATATCGATGAAATTTTAACATTTAATCTTTTGACTCCAAACAACTGTTGGATGTGAATTAAGTCTTTTTCAACTAAAATAAGTGTGTTTAAAGTCATTTAAGTGCCTGAAATTGGTCAAATTTGAAGCTTTTGTGTAAGCAAAACTATGTAAAAATGGCAATTTTGGTCACTCTGAGGGGTTAAAAAGTGGTTATTCAACATGAGGCACCATCACTTTGACATTTTGAATCATTTTTGGTACAGTCCGAAAAATTCATTTTCTGATGAAAAACGATGACTCCGGACCTGTCGAACGTCCCCAAAATGGTCCATATCGATGAAATTTTAACATTTAATCTTTTGACTCCAAACAACTGTTGGATGTGAATTATGACTTTTTCAACTAAAATAAGTGTGTTTAAAGTCATTTATGTGCCTGAAATCGGTCAAAATTGAAGCTTTTGTGTAAGCAAAACTCTGTAAAAATGGCAATTTTGGTCTCTCTGAGGGGTTAAAAAGTGGTTATTCAACATGAGGCACGATCCATTTGACATTTTGAATCATTTTTGGTATAGTCCGAAAAATACATTTTCTGATGAAAAACGATGACTCCGGACCTGTCGAACGTCCCCAAAATGGTCCATATTGATGAAATTTTAACATTTAATGTTTTGACTCCAAACAACTGTTGGATGTTAATTATGACTTTTTCAACTAAAATAAGTGTGTTTAAAGTCATTTATGTGCCTGAAATCGGTCAAAATTGAAGCTTTTGTGTAAGCAAAACTCTGTAAAAATGGCAATTTTGGTCTCTCTGAGGGGTTAAAAAGTGGTTATTCAACATGAGGCACGATCCATTTGACATTTTGAATCATTTTTGGTATAGTCCGAAAAATTCATTTTCTGATGAAAAACGATGACTCCGGACCTGTCGAACGTCCCCAAAATGGTCCATATCGATGAAATTTTAACATTTAATCTTTTGACTCCAAACGACTGTTGGATGTGAATTATGACTTTTTCAACTAAAATAAGTGTGTTTAAAGTCATTTATGTGCCTGAAATTGGTCAAAATTGAAGCTTTTGTGTAAGCAAAACTCTGTAAAAATGGCAATTTTGGTCACTCTGAGGGGTTAAAAAGTGGTTATTCAACATGAGGCACGATCCATTTGACATTTTGAATGATTTTTGGTAGAGTCCGAAAAATTCATTTTCTGATGAAAAACGATGACTCCGGACCTGTCGAACGTCTCCAAAATGGTCCATATCGATGAAATTTTAACATTTAATCTTTTGACTCCAAACAACTGTTGGATGTGAATTAAGTCTTTTTCAACTAAAATAAGTGTGTTTAAAGTCATTTATGTGCCTGAAATTGGTCAAAATTGAAGCTTTTGTGTAAGCAAAACTCTGTAAAAATGGCAATTTTGGTCACTCTGAGGGGTTAAAAAGTGGTTATTCAACATGAGGCACGATCCATTTGACATTTTGAATCATTTTTGGTATAGTCCGAAAAATTCATTTTCTGATGAAAAACGATGACTCCGGACCTGTCGAACGTCCCCAAAATGTTCCATATCGATGAAATTTTAACATTTAATCTTTTGACTCCAAACGACTGTTGGATGTGAATTATGACTTTTTCAACTAAAATAAGTGTGTTTAAAGTCATTTATGTGCCTGAAATTGGTCAAAATTGAAGCTTTTGTGTAAGCAAAACTCTGTAAAAATGGCAATTTTGGTCACTCTGAGGGGTTAAAAAGTGGTTATTCAACATGAGGCAAGATCCATTTGACATTTTGAATCATTTTTGGTACAGTCCGAAAAATTAATTTTTTGATGAAAAATGATGACTCCGGACCTGTCGAACATCCCAAAAATGGTCCATATCGATGAAATTTCAACATTTAATCTTATGACTCCAAACGACTGTTGGATGTGAATTATGACTTTTTCAAATAAAATAAGTGTGTTTAAAGTCATTTATGTGCCTGAAATTGGTCAAAATTGAAGCTTTTGTGTAAGCAAAACTCTGTAAAAATGGCAATTTTGGTCACTCTGAGGGGTTAACAAGTGGTTATTCAACCTGAGGCACCATCACTTTGACATTTTGAATCATTTTTGGTACAGTCCGAAAAATTCATTTTCTGATGAAAAACGATGACTCCGGACCTGTCGAACGTCCCCAAAATGGTCCATATCGATGAAATTTTAACATTTAATCTTTTGACTCCAAACAACTGTTGGATGTGAATTAAGTCTTTTTCAACTAAAATAAGTGTGCTTAAAGTCATTTATGTGCCTGAAATTGGTCAAAATTGAAGCTTTTGTGTAAGCAAAACTCTGTAAAAATGGCAATTTTGGTCACTCTGATGGGTTAAAAAGTGGGTATTCAACATGAGGCACGATCTATTTGACATTTTGAATCATTTTTGGTATAGTCCGAAAAATTCATTTTCTGATGAAAAACGATGACTCCGGACCTGTCGAACATCCCCAAAATGGTCCATATCGATGAAATTTTAACATTTAATCTTTTGACTCCAAACGACTGTTGGATGTGAATTAAGTTTTTTTCAACTAAAATAAGTGTGTTTAAAGTAATTTATGTGCCTGAAATTGGTCAAAATTGAAGCTTTTGTGTAAGCAAAACTCTGTAAAAATTGCAATTTTGGTCACTCTGAGGGGTTAAAAAGTGGTTATTCAACCTGAGGCACCATCACTTTGACATTTTGAATCATTTTTGGTACAGTCCGAAAAATTCATTTTCTGATGAAAAATGATGACTCCGGACATGTCGAATGTCCCCAAAATGGTCCATATCGATGAAATTTTAACATTTAATCTTTTGACTCCAAACAACTGTTGGATGTGAATTAAGTATTTTTCAACTGAAATAAGTGTGTTTAAAGTAATTTATGTGCCTGAAATTGGTCAAAATTGAAGCTTTTGTGTAAGCAAAACTCTGTAAAAATGGCAATTTTGGTCACTCTGAGGGGTTAAAAAGTGGTTATTCAACCTGAGGCACCATCACTTTGACATTTTGAATCATTTTTGGTACAGTCCGAAAAATTCATTTTCTGATGAAAAACGATGACTCCGGACCTTTCGAACGTCCCCAAAATGATCCATATCGATGAAATTTTAACATTTAATCTTTTGACTCCAAACAACTGTTGGATGTGAATTAAGTCTTTTTCAACTAAAATAAGTGTGTTTAAAGTCATTTATGTGCCTGAAATTTGTCAAAATTGAAGCTTTTGTGTAAGCAAAACTCTGTAAAAATGGCAATTTTGGTCACTCTGAGGGGTTAAAAAGTGGTTATTCAACATGAGGCACGATCCATTTGACATTTTGAATCATTTTTGGTATAGTCCGAAACATTCACTTTCTGATGAAAAACGATGACTCCGGACCTGTCGAACGTCCCCAAAATGGTCCATATCGATGAAATTTTAACATTTAATCCTTTGACTCCAAACGACTGTTGGATGTGAATTAAGTCTTTTTCAACTAAAATAAGTGTGTTTAAAGTCATTTATGTGCCTGAAAATGGTCAACATTGAAACTTTTGTGTAAGCAAAACTCTGTAAAAATTGTAATTTTGGTCACTCTGAGGGGTTAAAAAGTGGTTATTCAACATGAGGCACCATCACTTTGACATTTTGAATAATTTTTGGTACAGTCCGAAAAATTCATTTTCGGATGAAAAACGATGACTCCGGACCTGTCGAACTTCCCCAAAATGGTCCATATCGATGAAATTTTAACATTTAATCTTTTGACTCCAAACAACTGTTGGATGTGAATTAAGTTTTTTTCAACTAAAATAAGTGTGTTTAAAGTCATTTATGTGCCTGAAATCGGTCAAAATTGAAGCTTTTGTGTAAGCAAAACTCTGTAAAAATGGCAATTTTGGTCTCTCTGAGGGGTTAAAAAGTGGTTATTCAACATGAGGCACGATCCATTTGACATTTTGAATCATTTTTGGTATAGTCCGAAAAATTCATTTTCTGATGAAAAACGATGACTCCGGACCTGTCGAACGTCCCCAAAATGGTCCATATCGAAGAAATTTTAACATTTAATCTTTTGACTCCAAACAACTGTTGGATGTGAATTATGACTTTTTCAACTAAAATAAGTGTGTTTAAAGTCATTTATGTGCCTGAAATCGGTCAAAATTGAAGCTTTTGTGTAAGCAAAACTCTGTAAAAATGGCAATTTTGGTCTCTCTGAGGGGTTAAAAAGTGGTTATTCAACATGAGGCACGATCCATTTGACATTTTGAATCATTTTTGGTATAGTCCAAAAAATTCATTTTCTGATGAAAAACGATGACTCCGGACCTGTCGAACGTCCCCAAAATGGTCCATATCGATGAAATTTGAACATTTAATCTTTTGACTCCAAACGACTGTTGGATGTGAATTAAGTCTTTTTCAACTAAAATAAGTGTGTTTAAAGTCATTTATGTGCCTGAAATTGGTCAAAATTGAAGCTTTTGTGTAAGCAAAACTCTGTAAAAATGGCAATTTTGGTCACTCTGAGGGGTTAAAAAGTGGTTATTCAACATGAGGCACGATCTATTAGACATTTTGAATCATTTTTGGTATAGTCCGAAAAATTCATTTTCTGATGAAAAACGATGACTCCGGACCTGTCGAATGTCCCCAAAATGGTCCATATCGATGAAATTTTAACATTTAATCTTTTTACTCCAAACAACTGTTGGATGTGAATTAAGTCTTTTTCAACTAAAATAAGTGTGTTTAAAGTCATTTATGTGCCTGAAATTGGTCAAAATTGAAGCTTTTGTGTAAGCAAAACTCTGTAAAAATGGCAATTTTGGTCACTCTGAGGGGTTAAAAAGTGGTTATTCAACATGAGGCACGATCTATTTGACATTTTGAATCATTTTTTGGTATAGTCCGAAAAATTCATTTTCTGATGAAAAACGATGACTCCGGACCTGTCGAACGTCCCCAAAATGGTCCATATCGATGAAATTTTAACATTTAATCTTTTGACTCCAAACGACTGTTGGATGTGAATTATGACTTTTTCAACTAAAATAAGTGTGTTTAAAGTCATTTATGTGCCTGAAATTGGTCAAAATTGAAGCTTTTGTGTAAGCAAAACTCTGTAAAAATGGCAATTTTGGTCACTCTGAGGGGTTAAAAAGTGGTTATTCAACCTGAGGCACCATCACTTTGACATTTTGAATCATTTTTGGTACAGTCCGAAAAATTCATTTTCTGATGAAAAACGATGACTCCGGACCTTTTGAACGTCCCCAAAATAGTCCATATCGATGAAATTTTAACATTTAATCTTTTGACTCCAAACAACTGTTGGATGTGAATTAAGTCTTTTTCAACTAAAATAAGTGTGTTTAAAGTCATTTATGTGCCTGAAATTGGTCAAAATTGAAGCTTTTGTGTAAGCAAAACTCTGTAAAAATTGCAATTTTGGTCTCTCTGAGGGGTTAAAAAGTGGTTATTCAACATGAGGCACGATCCATTTGACATTTTGAATCATTTTTGGTATAGTCCGAAAAATTCATTTTCTGATGAAAAACGATGACTCCGGACCTGTCGAACATCCCCAAAATGGTCCATATCGATGAAATTTTAACATTTAATCTTTTGACTCCAAACGACTGTTGGATGTGAAATTAGTCTTTTTCAACTAAAATAAGTGTGTTTAAAGTAATTTATGTGCCTGAAATTGGTCAAAACTGAAGCTTTTGTGTAAGCAAAACTCTGTAAAAATTGCAATTTTGGTCACTCTGAGGGGTTAAAAAGTGGTTATTCAACCTGAGGCACCATCACTTTGACATTTTGAATCATTTTTGGTATAGTCCGAAAAATTCATTTTCTGATGAAAAACGATGACTCCGGACCTGTCGAACGTCCCCAAAATGGTCCATATCGATGAAATTTTAACATTTAATCTTTTGACTCCAAACAACTGTTGGATGTAAATTAAGTCTTTTTCAACTAAAATAAGTGTGTTTAAAGTCATTTACGTGACTGAAATTGGTCAAAATTGAAGCTTTTGTGTAAGCAAAACTCTGTAAAAATGGCAATTTTGGTCACTCTGAGGGGTTAAAAAGTGGTTATTCAACATGAGGCACGATCCATTTGACATTTTGAATCATTTTTGGTATAGTCCAAAAAATTCATTTTCTGATGAAAAACGATGACCCCGGACCTGTCGAACGTCCCCAAAATGGTCCATATCGATGAAATTTTAACATTTAATCTTTTGACTCCAAACGACTGTTGGATGTGAATTATGACTTTTTCAACTAAAATAGGTGTGTTTAAAGTCATTTATGTGCCTGAAATTGGTCAAAATTGAAGCTTTTGTGTAAGCAAAACTCTGTAAAAATGGCAATTTTGGTCACTCTGAGGGGTTAAAAAGTGGTTATTCAACATGAGGCAAGCTCCATTTGACATTTTGAATCATTTTTGGTACAGTCCGAAAAATTAATTTTTTGATGAAAAATGATGACTCCGGACCTGTCGAACATCCCCAAAATGGTCCATATCGATGAAATTTTAACATTTAATCTTTTGACTCCAAACGACTGTTGGATGTGAATTATGACTTTTTCAAATAAAATAAGTGTATTTAAAGTCATTTATGTGCCTGAAATTGGTGAAAATTGAAGCTTTTGTGTAAGCAAAACTCTGTAAAAATGGCAATTTTGGTCACTCTGAGGGGTTAAAAAGTGGTTATTCAACCTGAGGCACCATCACTTTGACAATTTGAATCATTTTTGGTACAGTCCGAAAAATTCATTTTCTGATGAAAAACGATGACTCTGGACCTGTCGAACGTACCCAAAATGGTCCATATCGATGACATTTTAACATTTAATCTTTTGACTCCAAACAACTGTTGGATGTGAATTAAGTCTTTTTCAACTAAAATAAGTGTGTTTAAAGTTATTTATGTGCCTGAAATTGGTCAAAATTGAAGCTTTTGTGTAAGCAAAACTCTGTAAAAATGGCAATTTTGGTCACTCTGAGGGGTTAAAAAGTGGTTATTCAACATGAGGCACGATCCATTTGACGTTTTGAATCATTTTTGGTATAGTCCGAAAAATTCATTTTCTGATGAAAAACGATGACTCCGGACCTGTCGAACGTCCCCAAAATGGTCCATATCGATGAAATTTTAACATTTAATCTTTTGACTCCAAACGACTGTTGGATGTGAATTATGACTTTTTCAACTAAAATAAGTGTGTTTAAAGTCATTTATGTGCCTGAAATTGGTCAAAATTGAAGCTTTTGTTTAAGCAAAACTCTGTAAAAATGGCAATTTTGGTCACTCTGAGGGGTTAAAAAGTGGTTATTCAACATGAGGCACGATCCATTTGACATTTTGAATCATTTTTGGTACAGTCCGAAAAATTCATTTTCTGATGAAAAACGATGACTCCGGACCTGTCGAACATCCCCAAAATGGTCCATGTCGATGAAATTTTAACATTTAATCTTTTGACTCCAAACGACTGTTGGATGTTAATTAAGTCTTTTTCAACTGAAATAAGTGTGTTTAAAGTAATTTATGTGCCTGAAATTGGTCAAAATTGAAGCTTTTGTGTAAGAAAAACTCTGTAAAAATGGCAATTTTGGTCACTCTGAGGGGTTAAAAAGTGGTTATTCAACCTGAGGCACCATCACTTTGACATTTTGAATCATTTTTGGTACAGTCCGAAAAATTCATTTTCTGAATAAAAAATGATGACTCCGGACCTGTTGAATGTCCCCAAAATGGTCCATATCGATGAAATTTTAACATTTAATCTTTTGACTCCAAACAACTGTTGGATGTGAATTAAGTATTTTTCAACTAAAATAAGTGTGTTTAAAGTCATTTATGTGCCTGAAATTGGTCAAAATTGAAGCTTTTGTGTAAGCAAAACTCTGTAAAAATGGCAATTTTGGTCACTCTGAGGGGTTAAAAAGTGGTTATTCAACATGAGGCACGATCTATTTGACATTTTGAATCATTTTTGGTATAGTCCGAAAAATTCATTTTCTGATGAAAAACGATGACTCCGGACCTGTCGAACGTCCCCAAAATGGTCCATATCGATGAAATTTTAACATTTAATCTTTTGACTCCAAACGACTGTTGGATGTGAATTATGACTTTTTCAACTAAAATAAGTGTGTTTAAAGTCATTTATGTGCCTGAAATTGGTCAAAATTGAAGCTTTTGTGTAAGCAAAACTCTGTAAAAATGGCAATTTTGGTCACTCTGAGGGGTTAAAAAGTGGTTATTCAACCTAAGGCACCATCACTTTGACATTTTGAATCATTTTTGGTACAGTCCGAAAAATTCATTTTCTGATGAAAATCGATGACTCCGGACCTTTCGAACGTCCCCAAAATGATCCATATCGATGACATTTTAACATTTAATCTTTTGACTCCAAACAACTGTTGGATGTGAATTAAGTCTTTTTCAACTGAAATAAATGTGTGTTTAAAGTAATTAATGTGCCTGAAATTGGTCAAAATTGAAGCTTTTGTGTAAGCAACACTCTGTAAAAATGGCAATTTTGGTCACTCTGAGGGGTTAAAAAGTGGTTATTCAACCTGAGGCACCATCACTTTGACATTTTGAATCATTTTTGGTACAGTCTGAAAAATTCATTTTCTGATGAAAAACGATGACTCCGGACGTTTCGAACGTCCCCAAAATGATCCATATCGATGAAATTTTAACATTTCATCTTTTGACTCCAAACAACTGTTGGATGTGAATTAAGTCTTTTTCAACTAAAATAAGTGTGTTTAAAGTCATTTATGTGCCTGAAATTGGTCAAAATTGAAGCTTTTGTGTAAGCAAAACTCTGTAAAAATGGCAATTTTGGTCACTCTGAGGGGTTAAAAAGTGGTTATTCAACATGAGGCACGATCCATTTGACATTTTGAATCATTTTTGGTATAGTCCAAAAAATTCATTTTCTGATGAAAAACGATGACTCCGGACCTGTCGAACGTCCCCAAAATGGTCCATATCGATGAAATTTTAACATTTAATCTTTTGACTCCAAACAACTGTTGGATGTGAATTAAGTCTTTTTCAACTAAAATAAGTGTGTTTAAAGTCATTTATGTGCCTGAAATTGGTCAAAATTGAAGCTTTTGTGTAAGCAAAACTCTGTAAAAATGGCAATTTTGGTCACTCTGAGGGGTTAAAAAGTGGTTATTCAACATGAGGCACGATCCATTTGACATTTTGAATCATTTTTGGTATAGTCCAAAAAATTCATTTTCTGATGAAAAACGATGACTCCGGACCTGTCGAACGTCCCCAAAATGGTCCATATCGATGAAATTTGAACATTTAATCTTTTGACTCCAAACGACTGTTGGATGTGAATTAAGTCTTTTTCAACTAAAATAAGTGTGTTTAAAGTCATTTATGTGCCTGAAATTGGTCAAAATTGAAGCTTTTGTGTAAGCAAAACTCTGTAAAAATGGCAATTTTGGTCACTCTGAGGGGTTAAAAAGTGGTTATTCAACATGAGGCACGATCTATTAGACATTTTGAATCATTTTTGGTATAGTCCGAAAAATTCATTTTCTGATGAAAAACGATGACTCCGGACCTGTCGAATGTCCCCAAAATGGTCCATATCGATGAAATTTTAACATTTAATCTTTTTACTCCAAACAACTGTTGGATGTGAATTAAGTCTTTTTCAACTAAAATAAGTGTGTTTAAAGTCATTTATGTGCCTGAAATTGGTCAAAATTGAAGCTTTTGTGTAAGCAAAACTCTGTAAAAATGGCAATTTTGGTCACTCTGAGGGGTTAAAAAGTGGTTATTCAACCTGAGGCACCATCACTTTGACATTTTGAATCATTTTTGGTACAGTCCGAAAAATTCATTTTCTGATGAAAAACGATGACTCCGGACCTTTCGAACGTCCCCAAAATAGTCCATATCGATGAAATTTTAACATTTAATCTTTTGACTCCAAACAACTGTTGGATGTGAATTAAGTCTTTTTCAACTAAAATAAGTGTGTTTAAAGTCATTTATGTGCCTGAAATTGGTCAAAATTGAAGCTTTTGTGTAAGCAAAACTCTGTAAAAATTGCAATTTTGGTCTCTCTGAGGGGTTAAAAAGTGGTTATTCAACATGAGGCACGATCCATTTGACATTTTGAATCATTTTTGGTATAGTCCGAAAAATTCATTTTCTGATGAAAAACGATGACTCCGGACCTGTCGAACATCCCCAAAATGGTCCATATCGATGAAATTTTAACATTTAATCTTTTGACTCCAAACGACTGTTGGATGTGAAATTAGTCTTTTTCAACTAAAATAAGTGTGTTTAAAGTCATTTATGTGCCTGAAAATGGTCAACATTGAAACTTTTGTGTAAGCAAAACTCTGTAAAAATTGTAATTTTGGTCACTCTGAGGGGTTAAAAAGTGGTTATTCAACATGAGGCACCATCACTTTGACATTTTGAATAATTTTTGGTACAGTCCGAAAAATTCATTTTCGGATGAAAAACGATGACTCCGGACCTGTCGAACTTCCCCAAAATGGTCCATATCGATGAAATTTTAACATTTAATCTTTTGACTCCAAACAACTGTTGGATGTGAATTAAGTTTTTTTCAACTAAAATAAGTGTGTTTAAAGTCATTTATGTGCCTGAAATCGGTCAAAATTGAAGCTTTTGTGTAAGCAAAACTCTGTAAAAATGGCAATTTTGGTCTCTCTGAGGGGTTAAAAAGTGGTTATTCAACATGAGGCACGATCCATTTGACATTTTGAATCATTTTTGGTATAGTCCGAAAAATTCATTTTCTGATGAAAAACGATGACTCCGGACCTGTCGAACGTCCCCAAAATGGTCCATATCGAAGAAATTTTAACATTTAATCTTTTGACTCCAAACAACTGTTGGATGTGAATTATGACTTTTTCAACTAAAATAAGTGTGTTTAAAGTCATTTATGTGCCTGAAATCGGTCAAAATTGAAGCTTTTGTGTAAGCAAAACTCTGTAAAAATGGCAATTTTGGTCTCTCTGAGGGGTTAAAAAGTGGTTATTCAACATGAGGCACGATCCATTTGACATTTTGAATCATTTTTGGTATAGTCCAAAAAATTCATTTTCTGATGAAAAACGATGACTCCGGACCTGTCGAACGTCCCCAAAATGGTCCATATCGATGAAATTTGAACATTTAATCTTTTGACTCCAAACGACTGTTGGATGTGAATTAAGTCTTTTTCAACTAAAATAAGTGTGTTTAAAGTCATTTATGTGCCTGAAATTGGTCAAAATTGAAGCTTTTGTGTAAGCAAAACTCTGTAAAAATGGCAATTTTGGTCACTCTGAGGGGTTAAAAAGTGGTTATTCAACATGAGGCACGATCTATTAGACATTTTGAATCATTTTTGGTATAGTCCGAAAAATTCATTTTCTGATGAAAAACGATGACTCCGGACCTGTCGAATGTCCCCAAAATGGTCCATATCGATGAAATTTTAACATTTAATCTTTTTACTCCAAACAACTGTTGGATGTGAATTAAGTCTTTTTCAACTAAAATAAGTGTGTTTAAAGTCATTTATGTGCCTGAAATTGGTCAAAATTGAAGCTTTTGTGTAAGCAAAACTCTGTAAAAATGGCAATTTTGGTCACTCTGAGGGGTTAAAAAGTGGTTATTCAACATGAGGCACGATCTATTTGACATTTTGAATCATTTTTTGGTATAGTCCGAAAAATTCATTTTCTGATGAAAAACGATGACTCCGGACCTGTCGAACGTCCCCAAAATGGTCCATATCGATGAAATTTTAACATTTAATCTTTTGACTCCAAACGACTGTTGGATGTGAATTATGACTTTTTCAACTAAAATAAGTGTGTTTAAAGTCATTTATGTGCCTGAAATTGGTCAAAATTGAAGCTTTTGTGTAAGCAAAACTCTGTAAAAATGGCAATTTTGGTCACTCTGAGGGGTTAAAAAGTGGTTATTCAACCTGAGGCACCATCACTTTGACATTTTGAATCATTTTTGGTACAGTCCGAAAAATTCATTTTCTGATGAAAAACGATGACTCCGGACCTTTTGAACGTCCCCAAAATAGTCCATATCGATGAAATTTTAACATTTAATCTTTTGACTCCAAACAACTGTTGGATGTGAATTAAGTCTTTTTCAACTAAAATAAGTGTGTTTAAAGTCATTTATGTGCCTGAAATTGGTCAAAATTGAAGCTTTTGTGTAAGCAAAACTCTGTAAAAATTGCAATTTTGGTCTCTCTGAGGGGTTAAAAAGTGGTTATTCAACATGAGGCACGATCCATTTGACATTTTGAATCATTTTTGGTATAGTCCGAAAAATTCATTTTCTGATGAAAAACGATGACTCCGGACCTGTCGAACATCCCCAAAATGGTCCATATCGATGAAATTTTAACATTTAATCTTTTGACTCCAAACGACTGTTGGATGTGAAATTAGTCTTTTTCAACTAAAATAAGTGTGTTTAAAGTAATTTATGTGCCTGAAATTGGTCAAAACTGAAGCTTTTGTGTAAGCAAAACTCTGTAAAAATTGCAATTTTGGTCACTCTGAGGGGTTAAAAAGTGGTTATTCAACCTGAGGCACCATCACTTTGACATTTTGAATCATTTTTGGTATAGTCCGAAAAATTCATTTTCTGATGAAAAACGATGACTCCGGACCTGTCGAACGTCCCCAAAATGGTCCATATCGATGAAATTTTAACATTTAATCTTTTGACTCCAAACAACTGTTGGATGTAAATTAAGTCTTTTTCAACTAAAATAAGTGTGTTTAAAGTCATTTACGTGACTGAAATTGGTCAAAATTGAAGCTTTTGTGTAAGCAAAACTCTGTAAAAATGGCAATTTTGGTCACTCTGAGGGGTTAAAAAGTGGTTATTCAACATGAGGCACGATCCATTTGACATTTTGAATCATTTTTGGTATAGTCCAAAAAATTCATTTTCTGATGAAAAACGATGACCCCGGACCTGTCGAACGTCCCCAAAATGGTCCATATCGATGAAATTTTAACATTTAATCTTTTGACTCCAAACGACTGTTGGATGTGAATTATGACTTTTTCAACTAAAATAGGTGTGTTTAAAGTCATTTATGTGCCTGAAATTGGTCAAAATTGAAGCTTTTGTGTAAGCAAAACTCTGTAAAAATGGCAATTTTGGTCACTCTGAGGGGTTAAAAAGTGGTTATTCAACATGAGGCAAGCTCCATTTGACATTTTGAATCATTTTTGGTACAGTCCGAAAAATTAATTTTTTGATGAAAAATGATGACTCCGGACCTGTCGAACATCCCCAAAATGGTCCATATCGATGAAATTTTAACATTTAATCTTTTGACTCCAAACGACTGTTGGATGTGAATTATGACTTTTTCAAATAAAATAAGTGTATTTAAAGTCATTTATGTGCCTGAAATTGGTGAAAATTGAAGCTTTTGTGTAAGCAAAACTCTGTAAAAATGGCAATTTTGGTCACTCTGAGGGGTTAAAAAGTGGTTATTCAACCTGAGGCACCATCACTTTGACAATTTGAATCATTTTTGGTACAGTCCGAAAAATTCATTTTCTGATGAAAAACGATGACTCTGGACCTGTCGAACGTACCCAAAATGGTCCATATCGATGACATTTTAACATTTAATCTTTTGACTCCAAACAACTGTTGGATGTGAATTAAGTCTTTTTCAACTAAAATAAGTGTGTTTAAAGTTATTTATGTGCCTGAAATTGGTCAAAATTGAAGCTTTTGTGTAAGCAAAACTCTGTAAAAATGGCAATTTTGGTCACTCTGAGGGGTTAAAAAGTGGTTATTCAACATGAGGCACGATCCATTTGACGTTTTGAATCATTTTTGGTATAGTCCGAAAAATTCATTTTCTGATGAAAAACGATGACTCCGGACCTGTCGAACGTCCCCAAAATGGTCCATATCGATGAAATTTTAACATTTAATCTTTTGACTCCAAACGACTGTTGGATGTGAATTATGACTTTTTCAACTAAAATAAGTGTGTTTAAAGTCATTTATGTGCCTGAAATTGGTCAAAATTGAAGCTTTTGTTTAAGCAAAACTCTGTAAAAATGGCAATTTTGGTCACTCTGAGGGGTTAAAAAGTGGTTATTCAACATGAGGCACGATCCATTTGACATTTTGAATCATTTTTGGTACAGTCCGAAAAATTCATTTTCTGATGAAAAACGATGACTCCGGACCTGTCGAACATCCCCAAAATGGTCCATGTCGATGAAATTTTAACATTTAATCTTTTGACTCCAAACGACTGTTGGATGTTAATTAAGTCTTTTTCAACTGAAATAAGTGTGTTTAAAGTAATTTATGTGCCTGAAATTGGTCAAAATTGAAGCTTTTGTGTAAGAAAAACTCTGTAAAAATGGCAATTTTGGTCACTCTGAGGGGTTAAAAAGTGGTTATTCAACCTGAGGCACCATCACTTTGACATTTTGAATCATTTTTGGTACAGTCCGAAAAATTCATTTTCTGAATAAAAAATGATGACTCCGGACCTGTTGAATGTCCCCAAAATGGTCCATATCGATGAAATTTTAACATTTAATCTTTTGACTCCAAACAACTGTTGGATGTGAATTAAGTATTTTTCAACTAAAATAAGTGTGTTTAAAGTCATTTATGTGCCTGAAATTGGTCAAAATTGAAGCTTTTGTGTAAGCAAAACTCTGTAAAAATGGCAATTTTGGTCACTCTGAGGGGTTAAAAAGTGGTTATTCAACATGAGGCACGATCTATTTGACATTTTGAATCATTTTTGGTATAGTCCGAAAAATTCATTTTCTGATGAAAAACGATGACTCCGGACCTGTCGAACGTCCCCAAAATGGTCCATATCGATGAAATTTTAACATTTAATCTTTTGACTCCAAACGACTGTTGGATGTGAATTATGACTTTTTCAACTAAAATAAGTGTGTTTAAAGTCATTTATGTGCCTGAAATTGGTCAAAATTGAAGCTTTTGTGTAAGCAAAACTCTGTAAAAATGGCAATTTTGGTCACTCTGAGGGGTTAAAAAGTGGTTATTCAACCTAAGGCACCATCACTTTGACATTTTGAATCATTTTTGGTACAGTCCGAAAAATTCATTTTCTGATGAAAATCGATGACTCCGGACCTTTCGAACGTCCCCAAAATGATCCATATCGATGACATTTTAACATTTAATCTTTTGACTCCAAACAACTGTTGGATGTGAATTAAGTCTTTTTCAACTGAAATAAATGTGTGTTTAAAGTAATTAATGTGCCTGAAATTGGTCAAAATTGAAGCTTTTGTGTAAGCAACACTCTGTAAAAATGGCAATTTTGGTCACTCTGAGGGGTTAAAAAGTGGTTATTCAACCTGAGGCACCATCACTTTGACATTTTGAATCATTTTTGGTACAGTCTGAAAAATTCATTTTCTGATGAAAAACGATGACTCCGGACGTTTCGAACGTCCCCAAAATGATCCATATCGATGAAATTTTAACATTTCATCTTTTGACTCCAAACAACTGTTGGATGTGAATTAAGTCTTTTTCAACTAAAATAAGTGTGTTTAAAGTCATTTATGTGCCTGAAATTGGTCAAAATTGAAGCTTTTGTGTAAGCAAAACTCTGTAAAAATGGCAATTTTGGTCACTCTGAGGGGTTAAAAAGTGGTTATTCAACATGAGGCACGATCCATTTGACATTTTGAATCATTTTTGGTATAGTCCAAAAAATTCATTTTCTGATGAAAAACGATGACTCCGGACCTGTCGAACGTCCCCAAAATGGTCCATATCGATGAAATTTTAACATTTAATCTTTTGACTCCAAACAACTGTTGGATGTGAATTAAGTCTTTTTCAACTAAAATAAGTGTGTTTAAAGTCATTTATGTGCCTGAAATTGGTCAAAATTGAAGCTTTTGTGTAAGCAAAACTCTGTAAAAATGGCAATTTTGGTCACTCTGAGGGGTTAAAAAGTGGTTATTCAACATGAGGCACGATCCATTTGACATTTTGAATCATTTTTGGTATAGTCCAAAAAATTCATTTTCTGATGAAAAACGATGACTCCGGACCTGTCGAACGTCCCCAAAATGGTCCATATCGATGAAATTTGAACATTTAATCTTTTGACTCCAAACGACTGTTGGATGTGAATTAAGTCTTTTTCAACTAAAATAAGTGTGTTTAAAGTCATTTATGTGCCTGAAATTGGTCAAAATTGAAGCTTTTGTGTAAGCAAAACTCTGTAAAAATGGCAATTTTGGTCACTCTGAGGGGTTAAAAAGTGGTTATTCAACATGAGGCACGATCTATTAGACATTTTGAATCATTTTTTGGTATAGTCCGAAAAATTCATTTTCTGATGAAAAACGATGACTCCGGACCTGTCGAATGTCCCCAAAATGGTCCATATCGATGAAATTTTAACATTTAATCTTTTTACTCCAAACAACTGTTGGATGTGAATTAAGTCTTTTTCAACTAAAATAAGTGTGTTTAAAGTCATTTATGTGCCTGAAATTGGTCAAAATTGAAGCTTTTGTGTAAGCAAAACTCTGTAAAAATGGCAATTTTGGTCACTCTGAGGGGTTAAAAAGTGGTTATTCAACCTGAGGCACCATCACTTTGACATTTTGAATCATTTTTGGTACAGTCCGAAAAATTCATTTTCTGATGAAAAACGATGACTCCGGACCTTTCGAACGTCCCCAAAATAGTCCATATCGATGAAATTTTAACATTTAATCTTTTGACTCCAAACAACTGTTGGATGTGAATTAAGTCTTTTTCAACTAAAATAAGTGTGTTTAAAGTCATTTATGTGCCTGAAATTGGTCAAAATTGAAGCTTTTGTGTAAGCAAAACTCTGTAAAAATTGCAATTTTGGTCTCTCTGAGGGGTTAAAAAGTGGTTATTCAACATGAGGCACGATCCATTTGACATTTTGAATCATTTTTGGTATAGTCCGAAAAATTCATTTTCTGATGAAAAACGATGACTCCGGACCTGTCGAACATCCCCAAAATGGTCCATATCGATGAAATTTTAACATTTAATCTTTTGACTCCAAACGACTGTTGGATGTGAAATTAGTCTTTTTCAACTAAAATAAGTGTGTTTAAAGTAATTTATGTGCCTGAAATTGGTCAAAACTGAAGCTTTTGTGTAAGCAAAACTCTGTAAAAATTGCAATTTTGGTCACTCTGAGGGGTTAAAAAGTGGTTATTCAACCTGAGGCACCATCACTTTGACATTTTGAATCATTTTTGGTATAGTCCGAAAAATTCATTTTCTGATGAAAAACGATGACTCCGGACCTGTCGAACGTCCCCAAAATGGTCCATATCGATGAAATTTTAACATTTAATCTTTTGACTCCAAACAACTGTTGGATGTAAATTAAGTCTTTTTCAACTAAAATAAGTGTGTTTAAAGTCATTTACGTGACTGAAATTGGTCAAAATTGAAGCTTTTGTGTAAGCAAAACTCTGTAAAAATGGCAATTTTGGTCACTCTGAGGGGTTAAAAAGTGGTTATTCAACATGAGGCACGATCCATTTGACATTTTGAATCATTTTTGGTATAGTCCAAAAAATTCATTTTCTGATGAAAAACGATGACCCCGGCCTGTCGAACGTCCCCAAAATGGTCCATATCGATGAAATTTTAACATTTAATCTTTTGACTCCAAACGACTGTTGGATGTGAATTATGACTTTTTCAACTAAAATAGGTGTGTTTAAAGTCATTTATGTGCCTGAAATTGGTCAAAATTGAAGCTTTTGTGTAAGCAAAACTCTGTAAAAATGGCAATTTTGGTCACTCTGAGGGGTTAAAAAGTGGTTATTCAACATGAGGCAAGCTCCATTTGACATTTTGAATCATTTTTGGTACAGTCCGAAAAATTAATTTTTTGATGAAAAATGATGACTCCGGACCTGTCGAACATCCCCAAAATGGTCCATATCGATGAAATTTTAACATTTAATCTTTTGACTCCAAACGACTGTTGGATGTGAATTATGACTTTTTCAAATAAAATAAGTGTATTTAAAGTCATTTATGTGCCTGAAATTGGTGAAAATGAAGCTTTTGTGTAAGCAAAACTCTGTAAAAATGGCAATTTTGGTCACTCTGAGGGGTTAAAAAGTGGTTATTCAACCTGAGGCACCATCACTTTGACATTTTGAATCATTTTTGGTACAGTCCGAAAAATTCATTTTCTGATGAAAAACGATGACTCCGGACCTTTCGAACGTCCCCAAAATAGTCCATATCGATGAAATTTTAACATTTAATCTTTTGACTCCAAACAACTGTTGGATGTGAATTAAGTCTTTTTCAACTAAAATAAGTGTGTTTAAAGTCATTTATGTGCCTGAAATTGGTCAAAATTGAAGCTTTTGTGTAAGCAAAACTCTGTAAAAATGGCAATTTTGGTCACTCTGAGGGGTTAAAAAGTGGTTATTCAACATGAGGCACGATCCATTTGACATTTTGAATCATTTTTGGTATAGTCCAAAAAATTCATTTTCTGATGAAAAACGATGACTCCGGACCTGTCGAACGTCCCCAAAATGGTCCATATCGATGAAATTTTAACATTTAATCTTTTGACTCCAAACAACTGTTGGATGTGAATTAAGTCTTTTTCAACTAAAATAAGTGTGTTTAAAGTCATTTATGTGCCTGAAATTGGTCAAAATTGAAGCTTTTGTGTAAGCAAAACTCTGTAAAAATGGCAATTTTGGTCACTCTGAGGGGTTAAAAAGTGGTTATTCAACATGAGGCACGATCCATTTGACATTTTGAATCATTTTTGGTATAGTCCAAAAAATTCATTTTCTGATGAAAAACGATGACTCCGGACCTGTCGAACGTCCCCAAAATGGTCCATATCGATGAAATTTGAACATTTAATCTTTTGACTCCAAACGACTGTTGGATGTGAATTAAGTCTTTTTCAACTAAAATAAGTGTGTTTAAAGTCATTTATGTGCCTGAAATTGGTCAAAATTGAAGCTTTTGTGTAAGCAAAACTCTGTAAAAATGGCAATTTTGGTCACTCTGAGGGGTTAAAAAGTGGTTATTCAACATGAGGCACGATCTATTAGACATTTTGAATCATTTTTGGTATAGTCCGAAAAATTCATTTTCTGATGAAAAACGATGACTCCGGACCTGTCGAATGTCCCCAAAATGGTCCATATCGATGAAATTTTAACATGTAATCTTTTTACTCCAAACAACTGTTGGATGTGAATTAAGTCTTTTTCAACTAAAATAAGTGTGTTTAAAGTCATTTATGTGCCTGAAATTGGTCAAAATTGAAGCTTTTGTGTAAGCAAAACTCTGTAAAAATGGCAATTTTGGTCACTCTGAGGGGTTAAAAAGTGGTTATTCAACATGAGGCACGATCTATTTGACATTTTGAATCATTTTTTGGTATAGTCCGAAAAATTCATTTTCTGATGAAAAACGATGACTCCGGACCTGTCGAACGTCCCCAAAATGGTCCATATCGATGAAATTTTAACATTTAATCTTTTGACTCCAAACGACTGTTGGATGTGAATTATGACTTTTTCAACTAAAATAAGTGTGTTTAAAGTCATTTATGTGCCTGAAATTGGTCAAAATTGAAGCTTTTGTGTAAGCAAA